>NW_010417080.1:0-5092 GCF_000710305.1 Buceros rhinoceros silvestris | reverse complement strand
CCTGCTGAAGTTTACCTCTGGAGTAATAAAATCAAAGGTGGACTGTAGTAGCTCAGATAATACTGAGATGTGACTTTTTTTGCTCTGATAGTTTGTGTCTGTACAAGCAAATGTAATGTCACCTCCATGGCATCGGGCAAAATTGTCAGAAGAGTGGCCGTGCTGGTGTAGGGTTGAATGCTCCGGCTCTCAGTGGGAAACCCAACAAACAAAACCATCTCTAGAAAATGAAAATGTTACCCAACTGGAAAAAGAAATAAAACCCACCCTGACTATTCTTTTTATAGGTCTGCACAGGTTTCCAAGAGTGTGTCTGTATTTTTGTGCTCTTTTGCTGAAAGTTATGATGCTGGTAAATTACTATCAAATACCATCCTGTTATGTCTTCTTCACTAAGAACCTGAATTATTTTTCAGCTTTCATCTTTTGCTTCTTCTTAAGAACAACACAGTTAGGTTTAGCAGCACAGCTTAGATGTTGTGTTTGAGTTGAGGTAGTTTTTAATCACCTTTTATTAAAACAACCCATTTAAATTAATTTATGGTCATACTCAGGTGGCTTGCAGAAGAGTTGATGAAAATGCTCCAGCATCATGTATTTTTCAGAATTTTTAGCAAGCTAATTAAAATGCTACCTATCTATTCTTATGTTTTTGCTTAGACTAACAATCTGTTAAGAGTTTCCAGCTGTCATTTAATTTTTTTTTTAGATTTGCTTAATACATAAAATTAGAAGGAATAAGGCTCTCATAGTTTCTGTGATTCCAAAAACTTTTAATGAGCAACTTGCTCATGCCCCTTTATGGAAGTGTTTTATATCATTGCATAAAAATTTTATAAATGTATTCAAAGGAAAGTTTTTAACAGAACTGCAGTGTCTTCCTTCAGCAGCTGCTGTAGGTCTTCCCCAACATGATGCTTGGAAGTGCAAAAATGATCGAGGTACGCGATGCAAAAAAGGTAAATCATGATCAGTTATTATCATCTAGGTGATAGTCCCAGTTTGTTCCACTGGTGAGCATGGGTTTTTTTTTTTTTTTTTGGTCATTATCAGAGAGCTTCACTATTTAGTCTACTGCGAATAAGGTATAAATGTCCATTATGTGGGAGCTGTTCTCCTGACGCAAAATATTTCTGTTAATTATGCATCAGGTGAACCTGTCGTAGGTTACTTAACGTGGTGAAGTTAAATGAGTGCCAATTCCAAATCCAGTCTGGCAGATGGAATAAATGACCAGCTATAAATGAAGAATATACTGCATTGACTATGCATTGCTTGTCTTGTGGCTGAACGTGCTTACAGAAACTGAATTTGTACAGCATGAACACATCTATCCTCTGTAGCACGGATTTCCAGCACGTCTTCCTCGATCATTGCTATTGCTGGAAGAGATGTTCTGTCGTACCTGTAATTGCAAATAAATTGAGCTGACAGAGTTGCCGCTAGGCTGGGCTCTGCTGTGTGTCAAGGAGTTAGAAATGGGAAAAGATTGGAGCTGTAAGAGTATGAAGGGAAACAGCTGTATATGGCAGCTCACATCCGTGTGGCAGGTTTTTCTTTTGCAGAAAGCAAGCAGTATTTTCAGAAGTGCGATAGACGTAAATGGATGCAGTAATATTCTTATTTTACTCATGGTTTTCAGGTGTTTGTTGGAGCTGTGGTTGCGGTGTGTTAGGTTTGCAGCAGAGGGGAAATGTGTGGAGGTGGTTGACAAAAAGCAAATGTCGAGTTGCCATTCTTGGATGAGGATGAGATGGAAGGTCAGATGTTCTGCCCTCCTTGGAGGGAGATATCTTTAACCGTGATGCTGAAAGCTGGCTGCTGCCTTTGGTCTGATGCTGGTTCTCTAGAAGGTGGTTTTTGGTCTCCACAAATTCATGGGAGCAGAAATTTTGCAAACTCAAGTTCGTGTAGTTGCTGTTGCATGAAAAGCATGAAGTTATTAATGTTTGGTATTGATAGGTGCTGATGCATTATTCCAGGGATGAGGAGACTGAAGCAGGTGCTTTATGCAGCAGCTGTGATTGGCTTATACATAAGTTTGTGCTGCTGTCCATCTGCCCCAATTAGATTTCAATAGCCTAGTGAAACCTAGACTGTGGTTGTTTGTGATCCAGGTTACAGGAAAAACAGCTGTGGAAATTTGATGACCTAGAGGAAATGTTTGACTTCATAGCTGGGCTTGAATCTGAGTATACTGGAATCTCAGCACTCTGAGCTGAAAACGCTTCTTATTTATATTTCATTTTAACTTTAATGCATCACATGAGGCTGTTTGCTTGCAACTTCAACTCTTGTGATTTATTGAGGGGATTCCCTCACTTGACATCATCATAAAATATGGAGCAAATGGGTCATGTGCTATGATGGATGGATACAGGCCTGGTGGCAGAGCAGGGTGTGCAGGTCTGAGACGGCCCCAGCCTATCCAGCATGTACATGTTGCTTCAGAATGTTTGCTGCTCAGGGAGTGAAGAGCCACCATATGCAAGCCACATGGGATAGTAGAGATCACAGGCACCTGGTTTTGGGGTTGTGGGATAAACAAACATGTCAGCTTTGAAGTCAAGGGAGGGTCCTGCCAGCCTGGGAGTTGTCCTCCTTTTCTGGACTTCTACTGTACCAAGTTCACCCTGAAATTGGAGGAAACTGCCCTGAAAATAAACATAGCGTTTTTGTGTGTAAGGTTATATGCTGTGCTTAACCTTGGGAGTTTTGGGGTCCTGTGGGATGCAGCAATTGTGCCAGAACAACTTTCAAGGTGGTTTAAGTCTTGAGGTTTTAACTAGCCAGCACTTGTAGGCATTACTAGTAATTTTTTTTTTTTAATTTGCCATAGCTGAAGTTAAAATGAGTGTGAATGAGAAGTACTAGGAACCATTTGAAGGTTTCTGTCTACCGAGTGCTCAAAATTACTGTTTCCAGAGATGGATGGTGTTTAATACAGCTGCCTGGCATTTATGGATCATCATTCCCAGAAGAACATCTATTATTGCTGCTGTATCCTTACAATTTCTGTTGAGTTGGGATGAAAATAAAATGTTGGAGTCATGTTTATAGTGAGGAGTAGTAATAAAAAGAGCAACCAGAAGTAGGCTTTCTTCCATCACATTCAGTGATGTAGCTGTAAAAAAAAAAAAAAAACCAACCCAAAAAAAAACCCCAAAACCCCCAAAGTAGTTGGTTCCAGTTGTCTTTTTTTAGGGCAGTAGTCGGTGTTGCATCTGGACAAGAGGAAAAAGTTTCCTTTTTACCGTACTGTTAATTTCTCTGTGTGCCTGATAATATTTCCCCCAGAAATGCCTGATAAAGTCAGCAGTATACGTTCCACTGTACTTGGGAAGGAAGTCTGGAAAAATATTCAGGTGAGAGGTAAACATTAAGTAAATGTGAGAGAATGGGTGCCTTAAGCCTCTGTTTCTGTGCCGTAAGAGGATTATTTTTTATAAGCAGTTGCAGTTTATACCACTGTGTTAAGGGATGATGCCACAGTCACTGTCCTGAAGCCTGTCCTTAGGTTAATTTGGTGGATTTAATTGATTTCCCACACCTTTTCCATATCAGTGTAAGTGTAGAGTCTTCATACTGATCAGTGCTGTGTAAAACATTCCAGTTTTCTCAACATCTTGTGTGTTTTCTGAAACACGTTGAAGCCTTGGGTGAGAACACGCAGGAGTACTGCCAAAAAAATTTCTGGTGCAAATGGCAATTTCAGGATGGGAAACTTTGTTCCTGTGGTTGCTTGGAGATAGACCCAGGCTCCTTTTGAGTTGGTTGCAGGGTGGCCAGGTGAGCCCAAGTTTGATCCTGGGATGCCACCCATGCAGTTAGTAGGTGATGCAGCCTGCAGCTTGCACAGCACTGTGCTGGCAGAGTGGTAACCCCAGGGCGAGCCCCTGGCTGGATCCCGTGGGGGAACAGGCATGGTGTTGTAAAGGGACACAGAGGCTTCCTTCGTTGCCTTGGGTATGTCTTTGTTTTTCAGACTTCTAATTATTTCAAGGTTGCGCTTTCACTGTGTGAGACACGCTTCTTTTCTCTTCAGTGTATTGTCCTTGCTGCAAGTTGGTGTTAATTAGGCCACCACCAGATATCATTTTTGCTGACAGGCGAGTTTTGCACAGAGTCTCAGTGTGTTGCTGTGCTATGGCTGCCTCATCTCGTGTACTGCCAGCTCAGGCACTTGCAGATGCCCCTTAATCAATTTGGCCTCGGTGTGATCAGATCAAATGTTGCTCTGTGTGATCTTCTTACGTTTGCATCCTGTAGCTTACACTGAATATTTTGATGGCTGCCTGACCACAGACAAGTTTATTTACTGCTTTTGTAATTTGTTTGTGATAAACTGAATGGAGAATTAGAAAAGGAGATAACATTTCTGTAACCACAACAAAAAACCACGTGATCCATATGTGTACTTCAGTTACGTTTGCGTGGTCACTCAAAGTCGGGAGACTCAGCCTTTAACCCTGCTGGAGGGAGAATAGCATCCTCCCTGGCTGGCTTGATGGCCTAGTTAAGTCACTCTCCTGGCTTTAAGAAGCTAGCAGTTCCTAGGATCATCTTCATAGTCAACATTGCTCTTTGAAACAAGAAGTCAATAGAAACTCTGCTTGGAGTTGGTATGTGTTGATGAGCGTTTTGGTTTGTAAACAGTTTTTGTAGCTTCAGTGGCAGCTGGTTTTATGGGGAAGCATTGTTCTCTTCTAGGGAAGCAAGGGGTGATCCTCACTGTGTTGATATAGTTGGGTGAGAGATGTTTCACGCTTCACCTGTAGGCTTGTGTGGGAGACTATACTGAGGTTACTGTTTGTTTCGTAAGTGAGAAGATAATTCTACCTTTTGGTCCCAAACTTGTGTCCTTGGCAAACTGGCTAGAGGTCTGTATTCCCCAGTGCTTATAGCTGGTGTGTGAGATGAAGGTGTCATTGCTCTATCGGTGTATACATTTGTTGTGGTTTGAACCCATCTGACAACCATGCATCATGCAGCTGTTCTCTCGCTCTGGGGAGGAGAAAATACAACAAAAGACTGAAGGGTCAAAACAAAGGATAGAGAGGGCCCACTCACCAATTATGGTCACAGGCAAAAG
>NW_010417079.1:12505-56970 GCF_000710305.1 Buceros rhinoceros silvestris | reverse complement strand
GTTAACGTTTTAACGTGATGATTAAGTAGTGCCAAACTTAAACCAGTGTTTTAGAAAGAGAAGCTTATGTTATCTGTCTTTTCAGCAATCCTGCCCTAGTCCCAATTAGATAAGATGGTAAATAACAAAAAAAAACAACCAAAAAAACCCCACAACAACAAAAGGCAAAGTGCTATGACAGAGGTCAGGGAGTGCAAGAACCAGCAAGGGCATGCTTTCAAGCCAGGCACAGTCTCATTTTAAGCATATGGATGTGAATATATATTTGTGCGTGTATCTAACTTTTTATATATATATATATATATATGGTAAGATTCTGTATTTCCTTACAGTTAGGCAAGTTCTTTCTGGAAAGGCAGAACAGATCTTTTCTGTCCGTGGCAGAAGCTGAGCATGTCAGCCCATTTACAAGAGGCTTGTCAAAGAGCAGAGGGCACCTGGAGCTGAGACGAGTTAGAAGAGCTAAGCTTTGTGAGCTTACAACTGCCAAACAGTGATAAAAATATTACTTAGCGCTGTGAGTTGTATAGCTTAGCAGGAAGCTGTGAGGTGTCATCATTTGGACTGCAAGAAATGAACGGCAATTTCTCTTAAGCTTGAAAGAATGTTGATAAAACATGTCAGGGACAAGAAAAGTGTGTGTGGGTGTGTGTATCTCTACCCATGTTATTTTACCTGCCTGTGTGTTGTTTCAGAGCTCGTGAGAGGTGCTGATTTGACAGCCTTAGTGCCAGAACACACCAATTACCTACCGAACATGCTGTCAGAACTGGGCAACAAGGCAAGTTTCAATATGCCTGAAACAGCTGTTCTCCAGCTCAGTCCTTCTGCCCAAATGGAGTCAGATTTTCACAGGCTCTTTGCTCGCTCTCAGGCACTCAACAGCTTGGCATCCAATGTGCCAAAAGCTTCTGAGAATCTGGCTACTGACCTTGCCAAACTGAACCCTGCCCATGAGGTCCACAAGTCCCGCTATCGATACTTCGGTGACGTGGACAGTTTTTGCCAGTCTTGGTGGTGATTTCACTGATGTGAGCAATTTGGCCGCTAACAGCAAAACTGAGAGGAGCAGATGTGTTTTGTTAAAGCCAAAGTGAAGCCATAGCAGCCTTTTTAGCGCGGTTGTGGTAACACAGAAGTGACTGAAAACTTGCCCACAAAGCTCTTCTCAGAAATCTCTAAATTTTGGTTTCCTTTTCATTGTCCAATTTCAGCTGCAGGACACAAAGCTGCTGCTATTTCATAGACGTTGTGCATAGACACTGTGCATTGAATCAATTTTCATAAAGAATATTAATTCCAGCATCCATTTTCCCACTTCCAAATGGCTTTTAGGCTCTATTTCCATATGCTGTAAGTAGAAAAGGACTAAACCAATAAAAATAGGCACATTGTATAAACATTTCTGGAACACTGTTGATTCTACCAGTTACTGGAATGCTCTATAAGAATATCCATAACATTTGTATTGAGGAGAAAGCATTCAAGATTTTTGTACAGAAATACACAGGGGCAGAAATCTGATAAAGGCATGGTTGTAAAAAGCAAAGCTTATTGCATCAATGCAAATTTCCTACATGAAATCAGTGGATTTCTTTTTCTTTCATTAAAGCAGTTGTTTTACAAACCCTAAACACAGATGGAAAACTCTATGGCCTAAGAAAATACATATGATATTATTTAAACAACTTTTTAAAAATTAATAATCTCACCCTGAAGAATGACATGTTCCCAAAGCCACACAGAAGAGACTGTAAGAGGTCTAATAGGTCTAATACTAAACCTGAGGAATCCAACCTCCCACAGTGCCTCCAAGCATTCAACAGAAAGCCCTGCTATCAGCAATATATTTGGATTTAAAAGATTAATTCTTATTTACTGGGTGTTATGCTGCCTTCCTGCCATTCATTGAATATGGGACAGAAAGAACCTCTTCATCTTGTTAATACAATCATTGCCACAGCGAGCAACGAACATGAAATATATGAAGAGGAGTTAGATTTGGCACAAATCCAGACAGATTACAATGTAATCCATTTTGCAGAATAGGATCTCATATGGGAGTAAAAATTAAGAAAAAGCTAAAACTGAAGTCTCTATGAGCTTGTGCATTATAAATAAGTCTTTTCTTTAAAAAAGCAGTTGATTTTATAATTTGAAAAGTTTGTTTTTCTGTGGACTGCATATATATAATGTGATTATATTACTAAAATATTTGTAAAGAGTCTTACAAATAAAAATAAATAGAAGAAGTCTTAGGCTGGATTCCTTTCCCCAGTAGATAATGCCAAACTCCCACTGATTCTACTGGGGGTTCAGTTCTACCTTCCATAAATTACTGAATTCTATACTCACAACCTGTGTTTACAGCTCTCTTGAGGCTATTTCAGTGTCTGCTGGTGTAAGAAGTACATAACATCCTAGTGAAGCATGTAACATCGCTTTCTGAATGCTCTAAAGAAGAGGGATGTTAGTATTGGGAGAGGGCGAGACAGAGCTGCTGGGAATGCGAACAGCACTTGGTGAGGGTTGTGCTGAGGCACCGTATGACCTGGGCAGGTTCAGAAGACCTGCAAGTCCCAAATAAAGCTCTGGCAAATTTTAAAACAAATGAGCTCTCTGAAAAATCTCTTCTTGCCCTTTCTCCCCACTGAACCATCAGATTTAGAGAGCTAGCAACCCCTGGGTGTTATTTCCTGTATCTAGGCTCAATCTTCCCCCAAAGCAACTCTGTCCGAATGGTTCCTATTAAAACAAGAATAGCCTTAGAAAGCAACAAGCCGATAAATGCTTTCTGTTCATTACAAACCTTGAGTATGGGCATGAGTGTGTCTTGTAACCTCAGTATGACAGCAGTCAGTACCTATAAACCATTGGTGTGTCTATGCTAGGTGATGGTGTGATGCGCAACTGCCCAGGGAAACTGAGGCTGGCACAGCCACGTGGTTAGTTCATAGAGCAGCTCCCTGCTGCATTACTACCCCACGTCTGAGCTATTTGCTCTGAGGTAGGACATGGGAGATGCAGGGTTTGAAACCGCAGGGTTTGAAACCACATGGTTTTGGCAAGGTTTGGTGCCTCTGCGTTTCCTGCCAATGCAAATTTCTCTCTGTTAGTCAGAGACATCCAGCAGAATACAACACGGGAGAGTTCCTCAGGGCCATGGGAAGAATTCCATTGACCTGGTAAAAGCTTCCTGCAGCATGGAAGCTGGAACAGGAAAGTCACTGGAAAATTCGCTTTGGTACAGAAACGTGCAAAGCAAACCTCTTGCAGAGCACAGAGCTGGGTTTTGCTGGCCATGCAGTTGGGTATTCTGCTTAAGGACATCCTTTCTGAAACAATCTGCCTGTGCCTGGTAGTGCTTAGTTCAGAGATTTCTTGGTTACTACTTTTCTATGCAGAGAGAAGTGACTATTTGATACATTATTTGAAAAAGCTAGCAGCTAATTCTGGATTTTAAAGGAGCTATTCAGAGCTGGAAATATTTCAAAGTTATTTAAATTCCTCTTTTATAATTAAATGTCACTGTTTAACAGGAGAAACAAATGTTATTTTGGGTAATATAAGCGAATGTTAATGTCTTACAAATGACTCATGGGAAATCATAATGTGTTTGGGGGCAAGGGAAGCCATTCAATCACTCCAGCTGGTTCACGATTACCACCCATGCTATGCTGTCTGCCCAAGCTCCTGGCACTCAGAATTAAGCACAGTTTTAACACGGGAAGGTTGGTTGTCCCAGCAGACAGTACGTTGTCAAGACTAGCAGCACCTGCTGACCTCACAGGAATTTATCAAGGTAATTGCATTAGTATAGCTAGATCTGCCAAGGAAAGGGAATTTTAGTATGTTGAAATTCAGCCCGAGCTAATGGTTGCAAAATCGATTCCCTGTTGATTGTTACAGCTCATGCTAAATCTTGTTGCTGTGGATCTAGTGGTATTAGCAGTTTAAAAACAGGTCAGTTACGGTTTCCCAAGCTGCAGCCGTGCCAGTGTAGACTCAGTCCTTTCCATTTACCTTTATTTCTGAGATTCGGGGCGGTACAAGGAACTCAAATACATTTGCATGGAAACCCAAGTCGTGTTCCCTCTCACACCCAGCGAGTTCTACCTTCGGATCAGATGGGAGAGAGACATTGCATGTTAAAATATACAGCCTACAAATTTAACTCCTTCAGTTAGTGAGCAAACAGGTTCACAAGTTGGATGGAATTACAACTGTGATGAGAAAAGTTTCAGAGCAACAGAAATTAGTTCTTCTGATTCTGTGATTCTGCTGATGCAGGAATGATTCCAGCCAGAGTGCAGGCTGACCTGAGATTTCAGAAACGAAAATTAAAATAAAGCCAGATCAGAGTGACAGATGTTTTAGGAAGGACTTGGGCTAGGATTTTCAGCATTTTCATACCGCATTTGTTTAGCAAAAGAAACAAGGAATACTTCAGAGGGTGGAGGACAGGGGAAGGGAATTGGGAAAATACATAAAGTTTTCAGTATTTTCTAACTGCAGCATAGATCTTCTTTGCATGTCCAGGTCTTGATAATTCACATATAAAATTACTTCTGAAGGAAAGAGAAACAGCCAATATCAGAGAAAATCCCAGCAGAACTCTGTGTAAATAACATGTTTCTTGATACGGTTCATCAGCTCCTCTGAAAAATAGCACTTTTTTATCAAGAAAATGTTCCAAGCCAGTGAACTAGAGAGAAACTTGGCAAAGATGTTAGCGCATTGTCTGCGATGGCAGCCCTGCTCTGGGTGTTAAGAACAGCGCAATGTATGAGGCTGGGCTGGGACAGGGCTTTCCACCACTGATTAGGAGAGAGAGGTGGGAAGACAGAGGGCTGACTGTCGGCATCCCAGGCACCACTTGCTGACACAAGAAAGGGTGCTATTTTTCACACCCTATGCCGGACATATCAACAAGGGAAGATATTTTAAAATCTTAATGATTTGATATCCTCGTTTGTATCTTTCTAAGGCAGAACAGAGCAAGATTTCAGTAACTAATCCTTGTTTTAAAAGAATTACTGCTTCTGAAATCTCTTTTGATACTGGACAACATGCAGGGGTATTTGAGAGACAGAGGGCTGACTGTCGGCATCCCAGGCACCACTTGCTGACACAAGAAAGGGTGCTATTTTTCACACCCTATGCTGGACATATCAACACGGGAAGATATTTTAAAATCTTAATGATTTGTTATCCTCATTTGTATCTTTCTAAGGCAGAACAGAACAAGATTTCAGTAACTAATCCTTGTTTTAAAAGAATTACTGCTTCTGAAATCTCTTTTGATACTGGACAACATGCAGGGGTATTTGAGATAAGCAAAATCTCTTCATGTCTTCCCAGAATGACCACAACCTCTTCAGGCTCTTCATACAGGAGGATTTACCAGTTGCCTAGCTGACTGTACAGAAAAGGTTACGCTCTTCTCTGATCATGCAAGATTTTTACAGCTACAAACAAAAAATTCCCTTACCTTTTTGTTCTTGTGAGACAGGAAGCTGACTGAGGAGCCTGGTGAACCATGAGTTGATTCCCGAGAACCCATAAACACACCAGACTATTTGCCTCTGCTGTGGACAGGAAGCTGACTGAGGAGCCTGGTGAACCGTGAGTTGATTCCCGAGAACCCATAAACATACCAGACTATTTGCCTCTGCTGCATGAGAACAAATATCCACATAGCCAGCCTTCAGCGGTGCCCAAACCCAGCTGCCTAGGGAATAGAAAGGCTAGGGGAAGAATATAGATCAGAAAAGATACAGTATTTCCCTCTAATATTCGCCTAGTCTCCAGCATATTTCCAGCTCTGAGCCTTCCTGACTCAGATGTGGTTTTGATGGTTTTTTATGATCCTCCGTGAATTTTTCTTCTGTGAACTTGTCCAACCCAAGGTCTGCATCCTCTTATTGTGGAATAAGTACAACCAAGTTGGTAGGAGCTCCTTGGGTCTCCTGCCTTGTGTGCTTTACCTGAGGACTGAGCTTATCTGGAGAAACGCACACAAAAAGGATGAGTCTGACTGATGGAAGGCTGGATTCTCTCCTGATAACCAACAAACCAACTTAAAGTTTGTAAGCACTGATGATATTTGAGTTAATTGAGAGGACATCTGATAGATTTAAGGGGAGTAAACTGTGATCCCACAAACACTTGCACACCAAGGGAAAGCAAAGTAGTTTGTCAGTACATGTGCTTATACTGCATTACACCTCCCTAGTTATTAATACTTAGCTGCTTTTTGCCTTCATCTGCCATCTCTAAGATAGAATCAAAATTCTCACTTACCAGGGAATTGTGATGATAAATAAATAAATATTGAACACATTAATGTGCTCAGCTACTGGACCAATGATTAGATGAATAGCAAATGTTGAGTTTTTTCTTGAAGGACACTAGTGGGCATAAAGTTGTCAGATACAGACTTTCATGTGCCTGATATCTACCATGGACACCAAGGAGCATAGTGATAGAAATAACAGTGTTATATGCTGTTTAAATACTTTCCTGTCTCTTATGACTCATAATTAAGTAACAAAATATTCCTTAAAACTTTCTATAAAGGCTTGGCCAGGAGATATCATGTTTGTGGAATTCACAACATGTTTATGCCATTGTCCCAAAAACATTAGCAGCTCAGCAGTTTTTTACAAACCTGAAAAGTCTCATCAACTTCACTGTGGCATGAATTACCACCCAGAAATTATCTCACTGAGACTATTATTATTACTGCTTCACAAAACTATTGACCATTTCCACAGCCTTGCTCATTCACTTTATGCCACTCTAATTGTTTCCTGAAAGAAGTCCTTGTCTGCACAACTGTGCAATAGGACTGATTAGCTCCTTATTCATAATGACAGTATTCAGCACTCAAGAATGATTTTACTGTAACAGTCTTGAGGACACCTTCCCAGTCAAGTGATTTTATTTGTTAAGAAGGGTGCAAATTCTATCCTCTCGAAGATGAATAATGGCCTGGCACTCCCGTAAATATGATGCATACCCAAACCACAAAAGCAGCATGTACCCAGAAATTACCATCCTCTCACAGAGGGAATTTGAGTATGCTTCTCTTAAAAATGCACTTCCATCTTGGAGACGGCCTCCAGAGGATATCAAATGTACAGTATCAGCCTTTTTATGCCTTTTATGATGATTTCCAAGAGTAATTGTTGCTCATTAACATTAAACTTGCTGTAAAAAGTACTTAGAGAGCATCATGAACTGGTAGGAGAGTTTGCTGAGTTTTTATTCTTTTATGGTTCCTACACGGCACAAAAAGATAGTGGAAGAGAAAATAATATAAGGGTCAAGAGGCCTGGGAGTTGTTTTATTTCACAGGCTTGCACAACACATCCAAGAAGGAGCTATTGATGGTAGCAGTATGGAATTAAAATGAAAAAAAAGAAAAAACATTTTATGACTCCTTGCACTGTCTCAGGCAAGAATCCATAAATCAGCAGCAAGGCCACAGTGATAGATCACAAAACAGGTCACTCCAACACAGGCAGGATTTTTTTTTTCTTTGTATGGCCATGGGCAGTCTTTGATACTCCTGCTTCCTCTTAGTGTAAAGTACTCAGGGTATCAGTGGCATTGAGGGTAATACAGCAGCAACCAGCAGCAGCTGTAACACCAGCAGCAACCTCATGCATCTTGAAGGTACCATCTCCCTCTTTCTCCTTCCCTCCTTGTACCCTGTCTTGCGCCTGGCTTATGATCATCCACTACTGACATAGGAAGAAAGGAAGGCAGGTGTAGCCTTGCCTAGGACAAATGTGCGTCTTCCATTTCACTTGTTTCTTTTCTTTCTTTCTTCCTCACCCTATTTATTTTGTTTTTCCTCTCCCTCCCCTCTCTTCCTCCATTCCTTCTTCTTCCAAAGAAAAGTAACCATCAACACACAACCACTGAAACTGGTTTAGTCCCACCAAAGCTAACATCAGTTAACATCCCATCCATTCTCAGTGGAGGTTTACCTGAGTCCACCAGTTCGACAGTTCGGGACCACCTGAGGTCTTTGACCTAAGATACTTGAGGTCTCTTTACAGCCTCTGAGCTACATAGTTTCCTAATGCTCATTAAAAAAAGAAAAATGCTACCCCTTCCTTATACAGTAAGTTAACATGACCTGTGGTGTTCTACCTTTTTTCTAATGCAGTTTTTTTTTTATGGGGTATTATTGCTTGCTTTCATAATGTTAATTAATGTCATGTATTTTGACGAGAGTTCTAAATCTACTTAACCTGTCTAGCTTGTCATATGCAACTTATTATTGATTCAAGCCCTTTGTTAGACCTTGAGAAAATATTAGACAATTAATGAGTGGAGTGTGGCCTTTTCTAAAAGCCATTTTCTTCATAGGTTTTATAGGGGTAAGACCTTAGTCTCTTTTCTGCAGGGACCTATCTTTCTCAATCTGTAGCTGGCAAGGAGAGAAAAAAAGCCCTATACTTAAAATACAGCTTCCCTTTTTTACCACTGAATAGAAATACAACATTGTCATAAGAAGTGAAAGAAAAGTGAGCTCTGTGAGCTCTGCACAGACTACATGGCAACAATCTGTGGGAGAGACATTAGGGGGACTCATCTGACTTTGACCCACCTTGTAAGCTTCAGCTGTTCCTGGTCATTACTTCCTCAAAAACCTCACAGTATATTATGCAAAGTTATAAAGGAAAACTGTCCTGACTTCTTGACTTCTCCTTGGTTCCTCCTCATGAGAAGCATCATGTGCATACTCATCTACTTGGGCTTGGTTATCATGTCTAGGACTTGATACAAATGGGCCAGTTCTCTCTGCAGACACACAAAAAACATTACAACTTTTATAACTTTTATCTTCAGCTCGCATCAGAGGCAATTTCTCTTTTTAAGGAAAGCCGGTCAAAAAAAGCAGAGTTTTGTAAGATTGAGAGTTGTATCAGCCTTGCCCACCATCGTATGCTGCTCACCAGCTCATGCCTTGCTTATATGTACCAGTGGACAGCAAAGAGCAGATTTGTTTTTCTTGACAGGTGGGAAATCAGATAAAAGCCTGCACTAGATGTCAGAGCAAAATTTTTTACGACTGCCTAGAAAGTCAATAAAAATCTTCATATGCATGCCCACAGAACAATGCAATTGTGAGTAATTGATATTCATCCCACTACGATACTCAGACTTTGTACCAGCCATCGAAGTAGGTTGAATAACCACATTTCAAGTGTAGTCAGGTCAGTGGCTTTTGTTTGCTTATTGTGGTGGTGGTGTTTTTTTAATTAAGCAGATGGGGCATCTGGTGGAAGCCAGGGCATGTCAGGTAGATACCTAAAGCTCTACACATGCTTTGAAAATTTTTTCTTGATGATCATGGAGTCCTGATGATCAGTGTCCTGAAGAAATTGAGTCATTTGATCACATAACATGCACACATACATAACATTTGATCACACACATGCATACATGTATAACATGGCATCAGCAACACTCTCCACTTTCCTGCAGTACTGAGATAGAGTGGCTATGCCAAAAAGAGAAAAAAGGTGATAGAATTAAAAAACAAGTTTGTCTGTTTTCCATTGACCAGAGATGCGCTTTTCTGGAGAAACCTTCCAACTAGTTCAAACAACTGCACATCGCTGATGGATTTTTGGCTGAGATCCTATTCAATGGTTTTTTGGAGTTAGCGGAAGACTGGATTCCTGACTCTTCCAGGTAGATGAGGAAACCAAAGCCTTAAGTTACCATCAGCCTGGAGATCAAGCTCTTTTAACAAACCAAGTGTTATGCTGTGGCTGTTTCATAATCTGTGATTTTAAAACCACCACGTTTTGATTTTCCTGTAAAGGTACTGTATAAAATGAGTTGTGAGAAACTTCAGTGTAGACACAACTCTTTGTTGCAGAGATATTTGGTTTGTATTAGACAAACCTGAAGGAAAGCAACGTTACCTGAAGCTTTTTGGCTATAGATTCCTAAATGTAGCAGAAAGTTTGGTTAGAGTCAGTGGTGTTTTAATTTTGGATGATCTGGTAATTTGTGAAACTGGTTGAATAATATTTTTTTCTCCTTGAAAATATTCTATAGACACAGTTTTTCCAGTAGTTTTGCGTATTTGTCTTTTTTTCTCATAGGTTTTCACAAAAACAAGAACAAACCAGGTAACATTTAAAATTAAAAAAAGCAGAAAACGCTTTCCATCAAGCAGAGATTTTTATCGATATTTTATGAAAATATCTCTGATGTTTAAGGACGAGTTTCAATGAAAGGGCAGTTTCAAAGGACATTTTTATCCCTTTCAATCAAGTCATCTTTGGGAGACAGAGTTGTTGCCAGAGGTTTGCTTCCTGTCACCTGTGAGTTTTCATAATTTAATATTTAAGGTTCAAGGGAGCTCTGATTAATTCAAAACACACAGAGTGTGCTTGTGCTGAAAAGACAGGAAAAGAAAAAGTGAATGTATGCACTATGCTCACATAGACAGCATCTGCTGTACTCATTTATCATTGCACAGTTATAACTACAACACCTGGGCCTGCTTTTAAACAAAAAACTGTCCTTTCTTTGCATCAGTCAATTACGAAAGCTTCCTTGTTCTCATTTTTCCCTCCTCTGTGTCTGTTCTTATTGTTCTTTTCTGTCTGCTCTGTCCAAATAATTTCTCCTTGAAATTAACAGCCTAGCACACGTCTCACTTCATAAGAGTCTGACTTGCAACACGAGGGAGTGTCGTCAGGGTACCTGAAACAGGAACGCGTATTCTGACAGCGCCCTTCATCTGCAAAGTGCAAGCCCTCTTGGGATTATTTGATACGGTGCTGTTTTAATGATCATTTAAGATTTAGACAATAATTAAAGAGCAAGCCGTCCTGAATGCCCTGTTTACATGAAAAGACAAGGTTCAGGGAAATCTGAGATCATATGGGGAAATGAAGATGATCAATTGGAAGGATGGGGGAATTGTCTTTCCTGTTTATCACTTTACAAAGCAAATCTGTTTAAACCTCTTTTGAGATGGTGAAACCATAGGGTCACTTGATTCGTGATTGTAAGGGTGATTTATGAAGAGCTGTGTGGTAGATTGGTCTTTGGTGTGAATCACCGCAGTCTTTGTAGGTAATAGATTATACCAATAAAGAAATAGCTCATAGAAAAGGATATTGCTGAAATACTGGGGTTTTTTTTCTTCCTCCACAGAACCAGGAAGGATCCTTAGAGACAGCTGGACCTTTGCACTACTGCAAAGTGGAAAACACGTTGTCTATCAGCTAAGTGTTTTAATTAATTATTAGCTCTGCTTCAACAATCACTGAGAATTCAATAAATAGCTAAAAGGCACCAGTTCTTCAGAGGATTTTCAGAAGGGAACTTCTATACTATTAGCAATATTTTTTTCTCCCTAGTTACTCTTAAGACATTGGTGCATACAAACTTAGATGAAGTAAACTTTGTGTTTCTATAAAAGGAGATGTAAAAGCCTGCATCTAGGAAAAAATTAATCTAATGTACTGCAGTAATGTTTTTGGAAAAAGCATCAAATGTTATGGGATATTTACTTATGGAAAGAAAGCCAGGAAGGACGTCAAACGGTATTCTGTCAGGGCAGTCAGGCTGTTCCAGAAATAGGTAAGCAATAACACGCACAACTGTGCTCTTTGAAAAGGGGGAAGGAAAAAAAATAATGAGTCCAAGAAAGGTTATTTAATCATACCTTTCATTTTTTATAAATGTCCTACACTGCCTGGCTCTAACGCACACATTCTTCATCATCGAATCCCTTGGGATGATCAGGTTTTGTGTGGTGAAGGTAAATAAATAGTTCTAGGCGTAACTAAGTAAGTTTTGGTGGAGCTTTCCCATTTGTTCCCAAAATCATGCAATACAAGCTTGACAATGAAATTTAAGGTCCTGAAGTATGTTTTTTTATTCACTTGATTTAAAGGAGTGACAGTAATATCAAGTCTCTTTACAGGTTTATTATTCTGTAATCAGTTGAGTAATTGTCATGTTACAACACTCCCATGTTCGAAAAATGTGTGCTGTAAGAAAACTGCAAATAAGCTTGAAATGCACTGATGAGGGTGTTCTAGTTCAAACAGAAATTAATTCAGATCTTATACACTATGCTATATGGGAAATAAACTGGATGATTACAGCACACCTTCTGGCTTCTTAACATAAGACTCTGCTAATTATGAATATATTGAATGTTTTAAATCCATGTCAAAATTTCTTAGGACAATAGTAATTGCAAGGGTGGGGTCTTAATCCATTTTTTTCATTTTCAGATGTTTGTTATAGGTAAGATTTAAGAGGGACAGTATGTGCAGAAAGCCCCAGCCCGGCACGTCTTTATCAATATGACACAGATGTAGAGAAAATCAGCTGTGGAGACAATGTTTTTTGTGGGATTTGCCAACTATCCAAGACCAGGGCACTTTGACCCATTGATTGATGTGAATCACAGCTTCTAGACATATGGGGTTTCATGACATTGCTGACCTGGTTTCATTTTCGTCAGAGATGTGGTGGAGGAAGGCTCAGTGCTCCCTTAGCTGCACCCATGCTCACCAACCTCCCAGCTTCCTTTCACAATTTTCTCTCCATAATCCTAGTCTGACTTCCTACTTTGATCTATCCCTGATGAGTGCTAATTACCTACGGAAGCGGTATCTGATGTCAACTGCTCAGGGGGGAGGAAAGCTGCACAAGTCTTTCGTGACTCTCATTTGGGATTTTTCGTGCTTGTGCCATCTGAGATACCCAGAATCAAGGCCAGATCTTGCATTAATTTCAGCATGTGAGCAGGTTTTTTCTCCCATGATGATGTGTATGACAGGAACAGGAGAAACAACTGGGGAAAAAGAGGAAGAGATACAGATTTTCCCACATAACAAAGGAAGGATTATTTTTTAATGTCTGTGTTTAAGACATTTGTCATCATTGCTGCAGACATTTTTAAGAACCCCTCTGTATTTCCAGGAGCTTGTTTGATTCAGAAAAACTGAAAACCAGTGTTGGCAGTCTGTAGGTTTTGATCCACTCCTGTCACTTGTGAGGCTGACCTCTCCCCATGAAACACTGAAGGAATGTGCTCTTGCTCATGATGAATTACTAACACGCACAGTAATAGAATGATGTTATCTTTCCTCCTTTCACTTCCAGTTTGTGAAATATTGGATGGATGAATGAATAAATAACCAAATTATCAATTTAAAAAATATTTTTCTTCTGAACATTCAGTGGGGGAGGGGTTCAAATTTACTGCTAGCTTTCACAGAGACTGAGTTTGTGCAATGGGGACAGACTTTAAGAAAATATACTGAGATGCATTTTTGTTTCTATTGACCCTCACTAGTGTTTCAGCTGCTAAAAAAGAAGAAAGTGAGGTCCTCTTAAATGAAATTAATGGATTGATCTTCCCCTCTATGGAGACTTTTTTGTTCGTTTGAACATAAGGACAAATAAGGGTAATGGGAATGTTCTTTTACTTCCAAGATGAAAGATAATAGTCTGTGCTACTGCAGCAGAGCCATGTAAGGTTAAGCAAATAAATCAAGCCATTATCCACCAAAATATTCTCCAAGTTAAACAGCTGGTTTAGAACACTGGACTTGCCAAATGTCAGCAAAACCCAGACAGGTGACTTGAAAGAGTCTCATTTTAATGAGCCCTTTTTAAAGCGATCTGCCAGTTTGTGTCAGGTATATATACTTACCAGCTTGTGCCAGCACATGCCGATTTCTAGGTTTTCAGATTAACAGAGACAGTATTTGTCTCATTTGTGATTTGGAGACAACAACTACAGCATTAAAAATCAGGCAATGAATTTCTGCAGAACAGAGCTAGTAAAAGGAAATGTCTCTGATTTTTGTCTCTGTCCTCTCCATAAACCTGCCTATTCTCCCATCCCAGTGCATGAGTTCACCATCAGCAGAAGCATGTCTCATATCACCGCTACCATCCTGTTAGTGAAGTCAAGTACAAAATCAAGCTGATTGCATGACTTTGTATTATCTCCTGCCGATTTACTGCGATGTATTGGATTAGTCATAATCTGCACAAATTACATGTGAGAGCAAAGCATCCTGTAGATCCCTTTGCAAAAATGATGAGCTATCAAAACTAACTTGAGGCAGAAGGAAAACCAGACATCAGTGTTTCCTGTGCTGCCACATCCTGCTGCTGCAGACAAAGAAAGAAGGAGAGAGAAAGAGGCAAAGACCTCTTCCAGGACAAATAGACCCCTCCTAGCCTCCCTTCCTCTCCCACAACTGCCCTGCACCAGAGCCCTGATGTTTTTCTCAAGTGTCTCAGATGCCTAAAGCTCACTCTGAGGATTCCCATGATGGATAAGTACATAAGAACAAAGCGAACATTTATTCAACAGCTACAGTGGACTTACATAAAGCATCCTTGCCCCTGCCAAGGGTTTCCCCCATGGGATTAATACTATTATTGATCACATTGAAGGAATTAATTATTTCTACTTCTTTTTTGGTAACACTTTGCAATTAATTTGATGTCTCTTTCTTCAGTAACAGTCATTAAATAGGACAGTACCTTTTAGCTGCTGAATATTCTGCTTTCAGGCTCAGCCACAGTTTAGGACATTTGCCAGAAACATTCACAGACAAAGTAAAGCAGATGCTTACGGTTTTTTTCTTGGATGAGAACCAGTGATTAGAATTTCTCAGGACTGATGCATTAGGATGCTAATACACCACTGCAGAGAAAGACTTAATGGAACAATAGTTAGTGCTTTCTGGATAAGTTTCCTTGCCATTAATAGTTATTTTTCCCGTATTTTAAGTGGGCATGAAATAATTAAACTTTCAACAATAAAAATGATGCTAAAAAACCTCTTACTAAATGTTTAACAGACGATTAATTTATCCCTTGAATGGGGATATACAAAAATAGCCCTAAATTATTTTTTCTCTTTTTTTATTAATAATGAAATTATTTCATTTACCTTTGATGAGCATCTACACTGGTATTTGGATGAATAGTATACAAGTGGACTGCAAAAACGGTAACTAGCTATCTGTCTTGAAGATGATTTTAGTGTTTGTAAACTATCACTACATTTATCCAAGTCCTCTCTGCTAAATGGGAAATAAACTCTGATAAGCCTCCAGCTTCCAAATTTAAAGCTTTAAGAGTTTGGTGATATTCTAGCTTGTCATTTCACTCTGAAGGATTAGAAACAGGGAATGAGAGATAGATACATAGATGCAGTCTGTGAAATACATAACAGCTAATAAAATCTAATCCCACAATTAGGGAATAATCACAGCTGGGTTTGTGGCTCCAGTGTCTTTCCAGATTCTAAATGATGGAAAATCCTCTGAAATTCCTTGAGGCTGTGGCATTTGTCTTCATCCCTGAATCTTTTGGTTCTCTTCTGGAGAGAGCAAAAAGCTCAGACTAAGTTGTTGCCTTGAACTGGCTTCAAAAAGCTGCAAGACCACTCTCTTCATGCCACAGTTGCTCCTGTCTCAAGGCCCCCAAGAATACTCAGTGTGCTGCCGACTACAAAGAACTGATCCCCTCATCACAGTGATGGCAGACCATCGCCACCACAAACCAACAGAGATTAGTGCTGGCACCAGCCACTTGGCATTTGCTGCAAGATTTTTAACCGTGTGTTTGGACTTGATGTCACAGAGGTCCATCTTTTCTGATCTTTCAGCATGGCACTCTGCCTATAGGGATATATATGAAGAGATACTAGAGAAAACAGCAATGCAGGATGTAAGACTGGTCTCTTTTGAAGCCTTAAATGTTTTTAGGACAGAGGACGTGCATGATATTCCGTTGTCAATACAGAAAATATAAGCTGTCATCTTATGTCTGACTTCTGCTGGTAAGAGCCCTGACTTTTCAGAGGTGATGGGCATTTTAGTCATTAACTTTTATTGACTTCAATTGTCAATTCTGGACAGTGACTGAGGATCTGGCCTTACTCTTCTCTGTAGCATTGCTTACAAAATTCCTCAATTTCAGTTTTAACTGTTCCATGAGAAATCACCTCAGAGAACTACATAACTACATCACTATTCTTTCTGAATTTCTGTGTATGAATCTCACTCTCATTCTCCTAAACCATTTGTCACAAAAGAGAGATTATACCTAAGCACTGTAATTAATAAATCACCTAGTATTATTAAAATTAGTATATAAATCAAATACACTAACTACATTAAAACTACACTAACTACATCCACCCAGTTAGTGCCATTTTACAAAGCATCAAGTTTTAAAACTAAAAACCTCACCCAGTTTTGTGTAAGTTCTGCCGTGGACCATTCTCCATAATACAGGGCACCGTCACTTATGAATAATATGCACTATATTGGCCAAAAGACAAAGCCAGTGTTTATTTTGACTATTTGTGAAAAGATTTTGTGTCTTTTCTATGCAAATATTTACATGGTGAGTGTTGGAAGACCACCTAGCTTTTCTCAGCTTATTTCGGTCACACACACTCAAAAAAGTTTCAGTAGGTCTTTCGTTTCCTCTATTTCTGCCTCCCCCACCACCAGGGTAACTGAAGAATAAAAATTAGGAGTAGAATCTGAAGATTTTAGATCTAATCTAAACAACACTGAAATTGATGGAAAATGTCCTCTTGACTTCAAAGATAATTGAATTGGGCTCTATTATACAAAACGTCTGTGCTGGATCTGGGAAATTAGCCTACTTCCACATGAAACCTTCCTCAGTATCTTAAGCACTCATTGTAAAAATATAAAAGCTCCACAGCTATTATATTTCTTCATTAAAAAGGTTCTGAACAGCAACTATTATGATCATAACTCCCAAAATAATATAGTAGTTCTTGTCTAGAAATAGAATACCTTTTAGCAAAGACGCTGGGTTCTCGCAGTTTTGACTCCTGCCTTCAGTCCTTAGCCAATTATTAGCCAAGATCCTCTTTTTTGCATGTAGTCACTTAATTTGTCAGTTTTATGTAAACAGAACATGCAGTTCATTACTCTTGCAGTAAAGCTAGTGTGTAACCTTAGATTCTTCAGCAACATACAAATGTTCGACAAAAGACTAACGATGACAATTAAAACAGCATCCTTCATCAAAAATGAATGGCTTGCAAAGAGCTCTTTCACACTTGTGTAGCTATCAATCAAGAACAGCTGAATGTGAGCTAATAAACATGTCACTTTCTTTCTGCTGCCTACAGGGAGGAAGAATAATAGCTGCGAAAGGGCAGGAATGGGAACACCTGGAGGAGATAATTGCATGCTGCTTTCTGGGCTCTCCAGCTCTATTTTGAAGCTTGATAAGGATGATAAGGGATAATGCAGCACTGTATAGTCTAGGGGAAAGGAAGATCAACAGGGCAGGTTATTTTCCCTTCTTCCAAGTTCATCTGCTCAATCTTCATGGTTTAAATGCCCTGAAGAACCCCCAGAACCATGCAGCAGAAAGCTACAGTCAGAATCTCCATGTCTTAGTTTCAGCTTTGAATCCTTCTCTGAAGGCAGCAGCAAAAAAATAAATGCTTCATAATCAAAACATGCAGTCAAACAGTGCATCCACAGTTGTTGAGTCTTTTGTTAGAACAGGTTCCAGTTTACAATCAGCACAACTTGTCTCTGACCATGCAGCAGGTTGCTGCACTCTGTGGAAGGATGTGAGGACCTGCTTTAAGTCTTCTCTGGAAAGAAGTCAAGGGCAGCAGCATCTCATACCTGAGGAAACCATGAACACCTGCACTTTGCTTTGATCAGAAGTTAGGAGAGCAGATCCAACAGGTTGGAAGTACTTCTTGATGCACAGTGCTTCTGGTCAGCACAGCTCGTCGCCAGCTGACATGCGAATCTGTGGAATTGTTTTCCAGATATGGGGAACAGAAAAAAACAAACCAAAACACCAAAACCAAAAAACAAAACCCTAAAGGTTTCCGAGAAGCAGTTTCCCTTGATTGTAATTAGAAATTGGTGCCACACTGTGTGTGGTGTCAGCATCTCATTTTATTGTCCATTACTCCAATGAAGATAGTGTCTCTAATAACTTATTTTTAAAATTTTCAGGGCTTTCAAAGTCACACAGAGAGTCCACTAGCACCACCTAATCATGGTTCCAGTTCATGAAGTTATTAGAGTCATGACTACTGTTTACCCACCTCAGGTAAAAGAGGTTTCCCACAGGGATTTTATGGTCTTCAAGTTACAGAGTGATGCGTGACTGAACTGGTGACCTTGGGAGAAGGAAAGGTAGCAGAGGTGTGTTGTCATGGCTCACCTGCAATGACTGACCCAACACAGGGCCAGCATAGCAATGAATACACAATTAGTAATATCTTAAGAATGCAAGGGTTGAAGGAATAAGGGAACAGGAGACTGCTGGAGTTTACAGTAAAGCTCACTTCAGGGCGACATACACTCAGTTACTTCTCCAGACAAGGCAAGAAAGTAAAAGTTTACTGGTTTCCTGTCACTCAAGCTTTACCTCTTATTCCTACAACTAAGCTTTACTGCCTCTTTGAGATCCAGGCATCCAGAGAGACACATAGGTTTTTACAGGCTTTCGCAATGCAGAACCAATATCATCCTTCTGACTTGTTGGAGGTGAGGAGAGTAGGATCCCCACCACTGCACCACCCTCGCCACACCCACGTCTCTCTTCTTACCTGACAAAAAAAATGCCCAAGGACTTTAAAGGCAATTAATGTGTTGTCTTGCTTCCTATCCATAAGTTTTCTCTGATGGATATCAGAGCTGTTACACACTATGTATCTTGGTATGCCAGGCTGAGACCCTCTGTGTGACCTTGAAAACCCTGAAAATTTTAAAAATAAGTTATTAGAGACACTATCTTCATTGGAGTAATGGACGTTAAAATGAGATGCTGACAAATTGATCAGCTCTCCTCTAGGCAAGGCAAGCAGAGAGGAGCAAACTGAAAAGAAAAAACCCCAAAAAACAACAAAACAAAAGCAAACAAAAAAGCAGGTTGACCCGCCTTTCATGAGAGCAAAGAGCAAAGTATTTGGCATGCTGATTGACTCCGTATCAATCTGTTTTCTATGTGCCTACCAAATCACTGTAAATATTTGCCTCCTGGTCACAGACAAACTGCAGGTCAATGCTGAAAAACAGATTATGTTGGTTTTGAAGTCAAAATTGAATATCCCTGACTTTCTGGCTGCAAAAATTAACAAAGGGTCATGAAGGTCAAACAGTAATTATCACAATAACTTTGGCAACTGAGATTGGAGAAAAGGCATGGGAGAGGTAGCTCATACTAATTTAAAGCAGGATTGTTTCTGAATGCTAACACCAAAATCAAGCATGCCTCAGTTTTGAGGAAATCTGGACAGGGGGCGTCTGCCTCGAGCAGTACAGCACAGCTAGCTGAGCTCTTATCTTCTACCTATAGTACCCCTTGTTTGGACTGACAAGATGCATTCCCACACTGCTGTCCTCTGCCCTGTGCAGAAAAGTCCACAGAGACCACCAGGGTCCATGCGGAGTCTGTGAAAGGATGAGAGGGTTCTCGTTTATAAGTTAAAAGGGAAGAAGGACCTGTGATTCTGGCAGCAGTACAGAAAAGGGCAACATCCTTGGGACAATTTCCTAAAAAAAAAAAAAAGTCCCACACTGGGGAAGAAGCTTGCCAGCTCTTCCCCTCTCTCCCTTCTTTCTTGAGCATATTAATATTTTATCATTTCTCATTTATTAGGTGACCTGGCTCATCTGATTTTGACACACTAGAAGTAAACTTTCCTCAGTGCAACAGGAACAGCTTTAGAGGAATCTGCTAAGGCCAGAAAAGGAGCTTTATTCTGTGATGGGGGGGGGATGACACTCTTGAAAAACAGTGTGAATAATTCATGAAGCACATTCAGATGGCATATGGCTCCTGAACTATCCTTGAACACACTATTTGCTTTGCATCCATAATGTTTCATTAGCCACTACAGAGGTGAGGAAGGCAAGTCACTAAGCTTAGTGTAATGTTGTTTCAACACCACTTGTTGGTTGTATTACCACGCAAAGACAGTGACTACTAAGGACTTTGGTTCCTACCATGAGATTTTCCTTTCCAAAGCACTCCCCACACTGGGGAATAGTTAGTGGAAAGCGACTTCAGCCTCTCAGTTCATAAAATATGATGGAGTCATCTCAGATTTCAGTGCAGGGGAATATCTGAATCCCTGTAAAAAAGAACTTGAGATCCTTTTCAGGTAAACATTAAGCAAACCTCCCTCATTGCATGCCAGAATGATTATGTTCAGACTGAATCAATTTAGAGAGAACAGTAGGTTCCTAATCACCATCACTGATGCCTAAAAATGGAGTTATTACTGAAAGGAGTCATACTGAAACTCAGAGAGGTTGAACCAGTCAGGAACCCGTTGTACAAGCATACTGAACATGGTCATGAGGAGCTGAGCCCTCTCAGATCTTAGTGGTTCCTGCTATACAAGGAGGAAGTCTGGAAGATTGATTTTGGATGAAAAACATTTCAGCCAAATTGTGAAAAAAGTCTCCCCTCATAGCATTGACTCATTCATCCCAGTTGAGACTAGTTTTATTGGTGAACATTTTCATTTGGAACATTTTGTGACCTTTGCAAGGAATATATTTGTAAATACTGTGTTTTCTTCCCATTCCTGCAGAGCTTATGCTACCTCTGCTTAGCCGTTAGCATATCACTGAGGTTTTATATGTCTCTTTTAATATTCAGCTGACACAACGCCCTTATCGCAGGATCCCTTACTCTCTGTTCTGTTTCTCACTGTCTCTGAAATGAAAGGGTCTGTTTTGTCTTGTTTTACAGAGATAAATCACACAGGTTTGCATAAGCTGTAGATTGAATTAATTTTCAAGAAATCGGGTGTTGCATTAAGTAGTACTTGTTGAAGAGAATCTCTGATTTTTTGGTGATGACTTACTTAAAAGCGAAATGTACAAGTGGGGCTTATACATTAAACATACTGGACTGAAGACTTCTCCTACTGTGGGTTACTCTCGTCATGATACTCTTCCTGATGGTTTTTTTACTTCCTTCCCACTGGCTGAAGTGCAGAGAAGGTTGATAAGGTTCTTACTGCCTCTGAGGCAATGAACCTAGTGGTTTTAGCTCCAGTCAGAGAAAATTATAACTGCAGTCACAGAGGTTGTGAGTTCAGGCTCTGTGGATGATTCAGCCCAAAGCAAGTTGTCATCTGAGCCAACCTTGTAACCTTAGTGGGGTGTAAAATGGACTGGAACAGGGCCTGGATATTTACTGTGTGCAGTGTGCCATTAAACATGAAAGCACCCTGAAATGTCATGTCAGTTCCTGTGATTGTTTTGCAGCATTTCTGCAAGATTTACTGTGTAAAATTCATGGCAATTGTGCTCACAAAACCACACATAAAAATCCATATATTTCAAGAAGAGGAGTAAATAATTTGTCTTGATCCATGCTCAGCTCCATTTCAACATTAAGTAACATAGCTTAAAGCCAGATCAAGGGTTCAAAGGTCTCTGACCTAATTCAGTCTTCTGATTGCAAGAAAAGAGTTCACTCCAGGGAGCACACAAAGGGCAAACAATTGTATAGAGAGAAGAGAAGCATGGGCAAGACACACATGAAGGAAAGCTGCAAACTTCCAAGTAATGTACTTCATTCTCAGAAATCCCAAATAGCTTAATGAAGTAAGACAATGCCATTAGCTGCATTTTACAGGATAAAGTGGAGCTCTAATTTTGTGTGACTAAGTATTCTTGGTAGGCAGCAACAATCCCATGATGGCTTTGTCCTTCTGACTCAGGGGAAATCTCCAGCATGCCACTTCATCACAACTCTCTCTATGTACGCTCCATCATTTCTTTTTAATGAACTATGATTAAGAAAGCAAAAGACAGGCTCAGAATCTTACTCAAGTCAAAAGAAACTGGGCCACATCCAGGGAGATAAGATGGAGGAAGGGGTATGACAATGGCACCATCTCAGGGACACCGAAACAGAAATCCAGGTGCTGTGCGAGTCATGGCAGGAATAGAGGCATCGGTTGGTTTTGAGAAGAAGGTGTGGGCAGAACTAGAGTCCTGAATTGACCAGAGCCAATGCAGATCCATAAAAATTCTTTAGAAACTGATAACCAAATATTCCAGCACCTCAGATCAGCTCTTACACGCACATTTGGGTCTCTTCCCACTGAACCCTCACAGTTAAGAGTATGGTCTCATTACAAAGGGGGTCCAAGCTGTCAAGAGTACTGCTCCCTACCCACACCACCAGATTTCAAGACCATTTTATGGACACCCTACCAACATTAACATGCGTCAACAATTTGCCTCAGAAAAATGTTACTGATTCTATTCCTGAACTCCATTGCTGTTCTGTATATCTCAAGGAATTGCCTAGATAGGAGTGCAGGGAGTTTGTTATGTCTGCCACACTAACTTCAGTCCTAGACATCTCATATCTGAAGACAACAGTAAATTTGCATGAATTTCAAATACAAATCCAAACTGAGCTCAAGTAGCTGATGCACACCTGCTTTGGAATTACATAAACAGTATATTCAGCTCCATTAGATCCTGTTGGGAAAAAAAAAATATAGGAAGATGAGGTCATGTTGAATCAAAAGGAACTGATCTTTGTTTTCACGCGCCTGAGTGTCTCATGCACTGAAGAATGAGGCAGTGAGCTGCCTTGGCAACAGTATGATTGTTTTCCCAATCTTGATCTTACAGTCAGAAGAGGACTCTTAATGGAAACCATATACCAGGAGTAACCACACTTCATTTACTTTTGGGAATGGAAAACAATGATGCATGTCAAGCACTTCTTCAATTGGTCATACCCTCCAAAATCTGGGGTTTATTTTACAAATGGTAAAAAATTCAGTGAAGGGATTTATGTGACATTTGATATGACAGACCAACCAGTGAGCGGAAAAAATGCAAATAGGAACAGTGCAGCACTTTTATGAGCAGAATCTTATATCTCGGTTTTCTTCCAATATTACTTCACTGTTTGAGCATTCTTAACTGTCTGAATTTTTAGTCACTGTTATTGTCGTGAACAGGAGGAAGAATTCCATTTCAGCCCTGACAATTTAGCTGATACTGGACTTTTTAAGTGTAAAATTTGATCAAGTGCTGTGACCTTCATGCAGATTGTAGGAAGGGTCTCTTTCAAAGTATGGTTATTTTTACACATGTGTATATATATATACACACGTTTGACCTTTTCTCATAGTCCTGTGATTGAATATCCACCTTTCTTTTCATTCCCTGTGAGTAAAATAAATATAAGTAATTTCAAAATCTGGGCTCCAAAAACATCTGTGATTATCCATACAGAAGCAGGTCTTAAATCTCTTGATCACAGACAAATTCTTTCAGAGCCCTCCTGACAGATGTCCTGCCCCACAGATATTCCCTGTTGTCCCACATCTCTTGGAAAAAAGAGAGACAAAAAAGGGAGACAAAAATCCATGTAACTCTCCTTTCCACTCCCAAAGTGTCAGATTCTGCTTCCTTTCCTAACATAGTCCTTAACACAGGTGAGCATTGGCTGCACTGATAACTACACAGAAAAGCTGCACCTACTCTAGCTCTAAACCATGGGGACAACTTTGGCACTAGCAGTACTTCCTGCAGATCCAACAAGATCAGCAAATCTGGGATTATGCTTCCCAGAACTGAGCAACTCAAGGAAATCTTTGAAGTAACAGGATTGGTTTACACAGAAGACCTCAGTTTAGTATGAAGGTACCCAGACTCACTGTGTGTGAATGAGCTGGGTACTGGAAGCAGCCCAACCCTTACGGCACAAATCTAAGCACAAATGCTGATACTTGACAGGTTTATCTAGGAGAACTTTTACTTAGGTAATTAAATTTTGTGATCATGAAAGCTGTGGGAGAATCCTTTCTCCACTGAGGTGCTCAGTAAAACTCCCATCGGCTTCACTGTGTAAGAACAACAGTTCTGATTTTCATGACGCATCCACCTACTCGTATCTTCTGTTCCAGCAGTGGCCAATAGCAAATGAGTCTTGGAGAAAAAAAAAACAAGAGGACAGTATGATGATACTTTTCCCAAAATACTCTCACAGCCTTCAAGAAACTGTGGTTGAGAGACTTCCTGTGCCAGAGGTGTATTTCTGCGTTTAATAGCTCTCCGTGGGCTTGTCAACAGTGCCAAGGTTTACTCAGTGACTCCTAAGAAGACTTAGAATATATTCTCACGTGGGTATTTTGAGACATAACTACACAGTACATTCAATTGACTGTAATAATACGTTAGCCCCCTTCGGGGACTGTTCTTTCTATTACAACAAACAAGAAGAAGAAGAAAATATTGTCTGAATTTGATCACACCAGTCATCCATGGGTACTTTGTGTTGTTTTCAGCAGCAGGAATAGCAATCAGGTTTTCATCTGGCTGGTTTCCAGACAGCTTGCTTGTCCAGTTCTGCTGTGGTCCCACCAGTTGCTGTTAGGGCTATCACAAATTGCACTGCACAAGCACAACTACATTTGGCCAAGCAAGGTCTTTCTAAGATGGGGGCTGTAAGACAGGTGGTCAGAGATGCCCAAAGGAAAGCAGAGCATACATCCTGGCTCTGACCTGGAGTCAGTGAGGGCTGGAATGAGGTGGGAGTGGTGATACATCAGTCCGGGAAGGAGCAGTGTAATCTTTCTGAAATATTAATATTTAACTAATTTAACAACTCAGTAGAGGGTGGAATTTGAAACAACTCATACATAAAGGGTTTTTTTAAAGTCAACCATAAGGTCAGAAACAAAGTTGAGGCAGCACAAAACCAGCAGTAGCAAATAAGTAACAAGAACTAGGAAATGCAGGGAGTAAGTCATGCAAAAGTGAGTCCAAGAAAAATAAGGAATTGATGCTTCTCTGTTGGCATTTACTAGCACTTCAGATGCTCTCTAACATCTCTTTCTGAGTGACTTTAAAGCAATTCATTCTGGGTGGATGAAATACTTAGTTATTATAAGACTTGTTTTTCTTACTCTTCAGTGATGGCTTTCATCCGTTGAGATCTGCCTCCTATCTACCTCCTTTTTCTTAATTAGTAAGAAGTATTTGAATTACTGCAAGGATATTCAGTGAAGATTTAACAAGTTAGTTTATCTATGCTATATATTGACTTCACAGTTGTTCAAAGAGTCAGTCAGGCCTTCTCAGGGATAGCAAAAGCAGTCTTTGTCTAGTCTTTCCACGTGTTACCTACAACACTCTCTTCAGAAAGATGCTGATGCCACTGCAGATGCAGATCCTTAGATAACCCTGATCTTACAGCTAGAGGAGATGAAAGAAAGAAGATTCTTCAATGAAGATCAATACAGCCAAGGGGAACCCTGCAATTCACACAGAGTGCTGTACTTCTTTGATTCCAAGTCAGTTTTATTATTTTAGGAACTTGGGGATGAAAGTCCTTCTCTCTATATTTTTTCACATGATTATGTGATACTTCTTTAACAAAATTATGCCACATGCATCTGCTACAGGATTTTCATCAACTTAACTTTCTGTAATTGACACTTTTCTCTTTTTGGAATGCTAGGCATTATGTATTAATTTTGACATTCATAACAGCAAATGAGCATATTTTGAATGAGAGACATTGCAAGCTTTTTAAGAAAACCACAGAGTAGTTTATGTGGGCATATGCTTTAGGAAAAACTCGATTTCCTTAGTTCAACTCAGAACTGGAAAACACAAACCAGAAAATGTTACGTTTTTAGAGTTTCTGGAATTTTATAGAAAGAGAAAATTCAGAGTGAAGCAGAAGGAACAGGATGAACAGTTCGATAGTGATCTGGAATTTTAATTTGACGTGTATCTAAATAAACCTTAAACAATTTTAATTAGTTTATATTGGAATGTGTCCCTGTAACAAGAAAGTATTTTGACTTGCTGAGACATCTATCCATGACTCCTAACTTTATTTTGCAAATATATCTTCCTTGTTACATTTGTACCTTAGCCATTGCCACAAAACTCAGGGACTGAGGGGTAACCATAAGCACAACTGAAATAGGCATGTATCCAGATCAGCAGTTTATGAGGACAGCATGGTAACCATGGTCCCATCCGCTGCTTCGTGGTTTGCAGGGTGAGGAACAGCAGAGCTCTCTGCAGCTAAGGAAGGGATTTGAGTGCACAGGTTCACAGCAACTGCTGCTTATTCTCCAGCTGACAGCAGGAACACTTGCATGTGCAAGTCACCCCTTAGTTCTTGTGAATATACACCCAGCAGGAACTGCATTCAAACCTCCCTTGGGAAAGCTTCACACTCCTCGTCCTGTGACACAGCGCGTGTCAAAGTGGAAGATACTCTTCCATGAGAACACCAGTTAAGTGAATACCAGTATCCCAGGTAGAAAAGACTACATGTAATTATCAACCCCATATGCCTTCCAGTCTAATTAAACTCAGTTAGAAAGATTACATCAACTGCTTCATAGTTTAAAGTTTTAAGGAGCTACTTTTTCAGTAATAAACTTGTAGCATTTTTTGGCAATTGCCGTTCCCCCGCTCTCCCTCCCTCTCCCCTGTCCCCCCCCACCCCAACATTGACTTCTATTAACTAATTGTATCAATCTAGGGTTAGACAGTTTTATTTTCAAGTACCAAAGAAAAACATAAAACAGAAATAAAAAATAATACAAAAGGTGCTACCAAGAAATTACCTTCTCAAAAATTCATGCTTTTCCCTAGGAAGAAGCTTCTTTTACTTGCTGTTCTTCTATGGCATTAATCTTCAAATCCCCATAAGAAAGATGAAAATGGGAAATAATACTTTAGCTGTTTGTCATTTCAGGGGCTTGGAGACTAATTTGCTTTCACACAGCTCAAGAAAAGCAGATCTGATCAAGCAGCTGAATTTTGAGAACAAATACATGAACAAAAATATTGGTAAAGGTCCTCTGGTTTGCAATACGACATGTAGCGAATAGTGAGGACTAAAAAAAAAACAATATTGTAGGGGGTATTTAGCCTCTCACACAAATATGCTTTCAGAAAGTTTGTTCTGAGTGAATACAAGTACAGAGACAGTCCAGTGTCCTTAGGATATGTATCTCTAGGAAATGAAGCTTGCATATTAAAAACAATATCTTAGGCATACAGCTGTCTCTTACATGATCTTTATCTGTCTGAGGCTTTGGTCTTCTTACCAACAAACTTTCTGCTTTCTGCTCACGATTCACTCTCCAGCAGCCAAGGCTGTTTTGTGGGCTGTTACTGTAAGAGGGAGTCTAATCCTTCAACAACAGGTTGGCATGTGAAAATGAACCAGAGAACTGTTCCCTGCTTTCCCAGGTCTTATTTTGTCTCAGTAGAATGAAATACACTCATTTGGAACGTCTCATTAGACTAAGAAGCTGACAAATATTTTGACCTTTTAAAGAGTAAAGAAGACGAGGCTTATTAAATAATTGCAAATACTCCTGCTGGCTTTAATGATATTTGAATCAAGCTGTAATTTTGGATAGACATGATGAGCCTGGTAATATCTAGTTGGACAGAGATGAAATTTCCTGCAAGGCAGAATGAAGATTGTTCATTTCTATTTTTGAAGGGATATTTAGATATGAACACTTAAAATTAAAAGGCTTTTTTAAAAAATGTAATGGATAAGTAAAAAAAAAAACCTCTCTAATTGCTCTGTGGAAGAGAAGTCTTGTCACACAAAACCTCATTCGTTCTTTGGTAAGGATGTGAAACAGAATGATAAAGGTATCCCTGAAACAGTAATATTCTTAGAATGAGATAGTGGTACAGCTGATGCTGGCTGGGAGTATGGAAATAATTGATTATCCCTTTATTTCCCCCAGCTTCACTTTCTATTAATCTACACTGTTACTGTTGTTGTTGTTGTTTGAAATAGAATTGTCTCAAAGTTTGATTAACCATCAGAACCAATGAAGAACACAATATATGCACAAAGAAGTGACTGTCAAATCCTAGAAGAGATCTACACACAGAAAACGTTTAGCACAAGGGGTGTTCCTGGGGCAGGTTGTCTGGGAGTGATTCTGCCTCAGGGTTATGCTGCTGCACATGTTTCATCAATGAGTATCAGGGAAGTGCAAAGTCATTTTTAAGTGTGGGGGGACTGTTAAGTAAAGATAAAGGCAAGACAATGATGCAGAGGGATCTAAGCATCATCATCTGGTCTATTCAGATAACTTCAAGATACTTTATTGCAAAATGATATGTTTATATATCCTGGAAAACAGAGGTCCCAAAAAAGGATCTTAAAAATGAGTGTAACTAACTGCTCAACAAAGTGGTGTGATCATGTGTTAAGGGAAGTCTCTTTAAGAACAGTTTTCACAAATGCCTTTTGAACTCTGCATGTTACTGCTGAAGGCAATGTGGAGAGAAAAACAAACTACTTCACATCTTGAAATCTAGTTCTCCTCTGCTGTGATTCTTGGCTTATATAAACAGAATAATAAAGAGCAGAAAACAGGGAATGACTTCACAGTTTTTAAGTGCTTTCTTTTAAAACATGCTGAACTTAATCCTGCAGTACATTTACTCTGAAAGCCATGCAGAAGACCCTTGAATTAAACCTAACTTGACCTGTAGATTCAGATGACATAGCAAAACATTTTACCTCAAGTAAAATAACCTCAAGTCTCAGAAGCATCTAGGAAGTCCTGCCTAGACTTTCAGAGAAGTATTTTCTAAGGTATAGAAAACAGTGTGCAGTTGAAATCTCCTTAATTTGGAAAAGTTGTTAAACCAGATGTAGTCGAGTGAGAAATAAATGACAATGTTTGCTTAAATGGTAGAGGTAACTAATCACCTAATTAACTGGCTAGAGACGTGGTGACCTCCCTACTTCTTGAGGAATCCAAATCAGATTACAAGCCTGATACTAATTTACTGGGTAATGCTCAGACCTCTGGCACACCTCTGAGTGGGAAGATTTGGCTAGCATGCTCTTATGTCTGTAAAAATGTGGATATCATAGAATTCTTCTGAGCATCAGTTCTAGCATGGATTCACTTATGTTTCACAATCTGACCCTGTCAGGGCAGGGGGAAAATGACACAGTGAAGCTTGGAGCACATCACTCCATGGTGGAGGGAGTGCAGAGGGCATGACATTGGTTTCTAGATGTCATGAAGAATTTGATCTTCCTGCAAATTGCTGAAAGTTATGCAAAGCACTTGAACACATTGAGGCGATTAGTATAGATGGCTGAAAGATGTTAAATTTTTTAGCTGTCATTAAAAAATTCCAAAATTTTGAAAAGCCAAGAAATAATTTGGATTCAAATGAGGGAAAAGTGAGTATCTTTTACTCCCTCCTGAAAACTAAAAAAAAAAAAAAATTAAACAAAACCCAAAACAATCTGTTTATCAGTTTTATGTTTGTTTTATGGGGTGAAAAAAAAAAGTAAGCTCTTTCTCATGAAAATGCATCCTAAGTATGAAATAGAGGAACTGTGAATTTTTCAACCATCCCAAGGAAATAGTGATTTATGTTAGAGATAATGTGAAATAAGACCAAGAGTATTTTTTTCTCTATATATGTTCTTATGTGTGTATAAAGGCAGGCATGCATACATAGTTCCAATGCAAGCTATGTATTCACATGCTCCCTATTCTGGGGGTCTGTGTGGACGTTCTCTGGCTTCCTGTGAAGGTGGAGAGGCTTTAGGATGTGTTCCGCAGAAACTGCTCTTTACCCATAAAAATTCAGCTGCTATCACTCCTGTACTTGAGAGCAGCACAGCCTTTTAGTAGTGACGTTTAATGCAATGCAGACAGCTACGCTGTTATTGCTTCTGTTATGAGAGAAAGCATTATTTCATCTGGAGCTTTTGGCTTATGGCTACACTCGGGTACACCTAATCAACCCTTTTTCCTCTTTGTATATTTCACAACGCAATGCAGACAGCTACGCTGTTATTGCTTCTGTTATGAGAGAAAGCATTATTTCATCTGGAGCTTTTGGCTTATGGCTACACTCGGTTACACTTAATCACCCTTTTTCCTCTGTGATATGTTACAGCAGGCAGAAGTCTTCTGATAGCAGGTATCTGAAGCAAAGGTTGCATGTATTTGGCACCATCCAATGGCATACATACCTGAGGGGCTTTTTCATTTCAGCTGTAAAGGGCATGGCAGGATAAATTCATCTACATTCCTTCCTTCCATGGGAATGGTATTTCACCATGCTGTGGTAACTCCTCTCGTGTTGCCTCACATGTGCTGGGAAAAGCAACAGATTCTACAGCAGTTTTAGGATTTGTCTTCTGAAAATGTCATTTTGAAGCTGTGGAATCAGCCATGCTAAAAATGAAAGTCACTCTCAACAGCATGGGAAGAGCTGGAAACTAAAATTTCTTTTTTACGGCCTGGCCCCAGAAAATGCTGATCTACTGCATCTGTCCATTTTGACTGACAAATAAGTGGTCAGTTTGAATAAAGCCCAAAGTCCCGAAGCCCAAATAATAGATGTATTGGCAGGAATATCCATGGAAAATAGTTTCTTTAAGAAAGTATTAAAAAGATGTTTGCCAAGAAGGAATTTTAAATATATTGTCCTCAAAATTAGTATTATGTTCAGTCAAATAATGAACAGATTCACACCATATCATTTGTGACCATTCAGAGCAATGAAATTTTGTTTCCACAACACTCTAAAAATGGTTATAAAGTGACCTATTGAGCAGAAATTATTCACATAACTAAATCTGAGAAATCAGCTGACTGATCCTAGGAATGAAAAAAAAAAAAGAAAAAGATAGTGTAAAATATACAGATACCTTAGTCATTATTAGAGGTTATTCAGCCTCCAAAGATTGTAGTTGTTGTTCTGGGTGGTATAAATATAGCTTCAGACAAATGAATATTTTTCTTACTCTTTGGTGGATAGATTCAGGTTTGATAGAAGATACCTAAGATCTTGCAGATCTGCAGAGATCTTTCAGTGTTGCAGTCATGATATGTGATCTCCTTTGGGTAGCAAAATTAATTCCTGAATTAACCAACTCCATGGTCAGTGAAGGCTCAAACATAACTGCTCTGTCTATAACATGGCCAGCCAGATTTGTTATTGACAGTCAACTCAAATATTCAGTGAAAAATGTACCCTAGTTTTGTTTGGTAAATGAACAGAGCTTAAGATATGACAAACAAGCTTCTTGAGTTAGTATGTTTGCCAGAGTTTCCCATCAGTAATTCTCATATGGCTGAACAGAAGGCAGGACAATTGGCTGAGCCAGTGCAAAGACTCAAGAAGCTGATTTATGCATTTAACGTGAGAGGGAGGCACCCGTTTCACACACCCTGCTGCAGAGCTCTCCTGGCTATCGACACAGCAATACACAGCAGCAGGCTGTGCAGGAGGAATTTTCTAGCTTCAAACCTACACTCCCTCTGGGTTCCATGTGTTTTAGGGCTCTGTCAACAGAGTCTGGGAATGAACAGCTCTGATTTTTTTCATCCAGGATAGGTAGCTTCAAAATGGCCCTGGCAGTGTTTTGTGAGAGATTAGGGCAAGACTGAGAAAGGCCATCACTCAGTCACCTGGATCAGCAGGCAGCTGCTTCCTCAGCTAATTGTACTAAGGCGTCTGGGCTGCTCATGCTCAAGATGTTATTGTAACTGAGCATTGTCCCAAGTGAAGGCTTGGGAGCAAGTGAACTTAGATTGCAAAATGCAAAATGTGCAGAAATAGTTCTTGTGCCTTAGAGACCTCTTGTTCCTTCTTATTCCTTTGTTCCCACTGGCACTGACCCTGTTTTGCCTTCTTGTGATGGACAGAGAGAATTGTGAGAGCTTTTATCCCCAGCTCTTCTCTTCTGCATGAAAGCAGCGCTGGGGCAGCCCAAAAGCCATGCCCTCATTTTCTTTATTTTTCCAGTCCTTTTGTGTATTGTCTGTGGATTTCAGCATTCACAGAGATGTGGCATCCTCAGCAAGAAGTTCTGCAGAACATCACTGAATTGTTCCACACCTGCTTGCTTTCATTCAATTTTCATCTTCTCTTCCCGCATCGTCTTAATGGACCATACCAACAAATAGCTGCTGCTCACTTCACCATGCCTAGAGTCATCACTCAAAGAGCACCCGCTGATGGGGTACAGCAGTCTGCTCTAATTAACAAACAACAATGTTACAGCATGAAGACATTCAAGGCCAAGTTAGTCCCAAGAAAACAATCGACCATTTGTTTAGTCAAAATCCTTACATGAAATGCCAAGAACTGTGGAGCATTGAAACTTCACTGTCATTATTTCTGTGTGGAGAAGTGTGGTTTTGACCTGCCTTTTCTGATATAATCATGATTCTATGTGTGTCTCATAAAAATGCACACACAAAAAGAACTGCTTCACTGCCCGTTAGTCCCTTGCTGGGAAGGAACAAATTGAACAAACAAATGGCATATGTTAGTCATATTGCTTCATGCACTGCTGGAATGCCTTCTCATACGCTGGTGCCTTCAATTAGGATCTCTGAAAAACTTAACATAAATAATTCTCTTGGACAGTGCTGTGACAACTGAAATTAAGTATGAATTACGGGAAGCCAGGAAAATGTGACATCTGGTAGAATAAGCAGGTACCGAACTTCATGAGATATATGTATTTGTGGAACTCTTTTCTCTAGCTAAATTGAGGATGACTGGCTAAGGTATGATTTGATTTTTGGTAGTGCTGTTATTATTATTTGAGTACCCGTAATTGTATTGTATATTTCATATAAATATATTTTTATTTCATATAAATGACACATATAATACTCTTAAGTGGCGTCACCGAAATCAGGCAGACTGCTGACAGCTGGCAAGGTTGAATGCAAGTGTCTCAGCCTAGTCAAAATTTGCAAACAGCTTTGTGAGGAAAAAAGCTCCCGATTTCAAAGTTCTTTTCCTTTTGAAGCGTTTGTACCTATTTCACTTACAGGATTAATTTTCTATTGTTCTTGCTGTCAATAATTTTCCTGAACTCTTTAGATAATGGTTACAGAGCATTCTCTAATGTTGTAAATCTATCAAATCAAATATTTCATTTAAGAAATCACTTTTGTTTCTTGCTTGCCAGATGTCACTGTGTCCTTCTGACTAAAAGGAAAAAATCCATCCTTTCACTTCAAAACTCTCCAATCGGCATTATGACATCTTGAAAATCTCTCATCCACTTCAAGCGGATTAGGACCAGGACCAGCATTTTTACAGTCGATTTCCTCAATACCCTTGAGTTAAACGATTGTAATCCTTTCTCAAACCAGAAGGTGGCAAGCACTCTTAAAGTATGAGCTGTACAGAAATAAGACAAGCTCCCTTCGGACAAAATCTCCACCACCATTGTCCTATGCTCAAGCACTCAGCCTTGGGTTCCCAGCCAGAGATTTGCATTTAACAGCGTCCAGTAAATCACAGCAGAATGGGACTAAAAAGGGAAGCGTGTTTAAACATAACTTCCATTCTAGTTTAAGCAAAGAACTCTCTGGGACTAAAGTAGACAATAATTATGTAGAAAATAAAGCTGACCGGAAAAAAATGAATTTTCCACCCCACAGCAGCTTTGGCAAAGGGAGGGCTCCTAAGAGACCAGGCTGGCTGCCAAATGCAGCCACAGAAGAGCCACAGAGCACCTGGAGCTAAACCTGCCCCACAGCCCATATGCAAATGTAGATTAAACTGTAAAATACTAAATAACGCTTTCTGTGTATTTTTCTCAGAAGGAAACTACCCCCAAAACTTACTGTTTTTCAGCAAAAGCTGCATGCTTTTTCCACTAACTTGTCTGGTTTGGAAAACGAAGTGATTTGGTGTGCAAAAAACAATTGTAGAAAGCTAATGTGTTCTGGGGTGCCAAGTTGGAGGCACTGGTAGGAAATTGCCTCCCCAGCGGTTTGTTCTCAAGCATGTTGGTTAGGTTTCAGTTTGTAACTTAGCTGTAACTTAGGGTGGGGGAGAGGTCTCCCAGGATGTACTACACAGAAGCGCCTGAATGGTGAATTAATACATCTAGATAAACCTATTATGAAAGGAAACCAATATTCCCTCATTTTAGAATTGTTTACGTCATGACTCAATTTTAGCACTTGGCCTAAAGGCTTCATGTGAGTTGGATTATTTTTCTGACAGCCTATTTTTTAAATACGGTGTTTAATGATTTGGTGGAAAAGAACGTTTTCAAATACAGGACATAATTTCTGAGCTTCTTTTTCAAATCCTGCAGGCCTCAAAGCATGAGGAGGGCAATGAAGTCTTCAGATGTCTGTGAGAGTTGACAGGGGCTGATGGCTTGAAAGCAATGATGACACAATCCTCTCTGACATTAATCCTGGGCTGGAGTGAGCTCCTTCTGTTGTTAATGTCCTCAATTATGGATTGCCATGGCACAGGTGGCTGCAGTGCTGAGAAATCAAATTCATTTGTACCACCCCATGCCAGGCACTTGGTGGAGAGCTGATCTCTGCCCCTTCCACTTCCACTTTCCACATGAAAGCATGAGGAAAAAAAAAGATGAAAAGACACACCAGAGAGCAGGGAGAACAATACCTTTGTTCTCACAGCAGGCATGGCCTCAGCATTGCCTTTCTCTTGACCATGTTAAATATTGGGGAATGAGGGTCATTTGGGCTTTTTTAAAGCAATACAATAAAGATGCAAATTAAATCACAGGAGATGGAAATGGACAGTGATTCTGCATGCACTCAAGCCATACTCAGAACCCACTAAACCACATGGAGGATTTACCATGTCTAGGTGGCCCAGGTATGCCCATCTTTTACCTCTGATCACCAAACCCACATCCAGGAACAAAAACTGCACCATCTCACAAGCATGTTTCACAGAAAGTACCCCACTGCAAGTGGTTTCATAGACTGAACACCTTCTGCTCACAGCTCTGCTGTGGGGACTGGCTTTGCCCTGGAGCAGAATAATGACGGAGTATTGCATCCCTCATTATTTCACTCTTGATTTCACCCCTGAGAAAAGAAGGCTTAGAGGAGACTTTATCACCATGTGCCAGCATTTAAAGAGTGGCTGCAACAAAGATGGAGACTTCTTTTTTACAAGGAGTCGCACGGAAAAGAGCAGGAGTAGTGGATACGAGTTACTCCTTGGGAGATTCTGATTGGACACAAGAGGAAAATTTTTCAGAGTGAGAACAATCAGCCTTTGGAATAATGTACCCAGGAAAGTGGTGGAATCCTCAACAATGGACACTTTCAAGATTCTGCTGGACACAGTGGTGGCCATCTTGTGTAGACCATGCTTTTGCCAAGAAAGGTTGGACCAGATGATCCTTGATGTCCCTTCCAACCTGGTACTCTATGATTCTATGATTCTCCAGTTACCTTGTCCAAGCTGCCAAGCTGAGTACTCTTTGTGCTTGTGACTCATCTGACCTACTGACCTGGTTACGAATCCACCAGCAGGAGGATGAATGGAGTGGGATAACACCTGAGATGATGCCAAGGGATACAATGCAGTCATAGAGGAAAGCTGATGCATATAGAGAAGTTTGAGGCAAATAGGTTTTAATTAGAGCATCATCCAGCCCTTTGGATATTTGCTGAATACTAAGGCATTAGTATGGCATTTCCTTGCCGACCACTGCATACGTTAAAGATTGCACAGGATGAAGAAAGACATCCTAAGGGTATCCTAAGCAGGAGAGACCTGTCAGAGTTTAAAGGGTGAACAGTATCTTTTATCCTGCTTAAAAGCATCTACCCGGACAGCAAAATGCTATTGCCCACTCACCTCAGCTTCTACTTACTTCTGCCAGCTGGTCGATTCCAGTTTGAATAGGAATAAATAGGTGCTGCCTTCTGAGCTGCATTCAAAGCAAGTGCAAAGCAAGGACCAGAAAGGATAAGAAACAGAGCAAGGAGCTATTTAAATTGGACATGTAAGTGACCATTTCTGCAAACATGAAACTGAGGCTGAGAAGTGAAATCCACAAAGACTTCCTGACTTTTTAAGAGAAAGATACTGCCTACTCTTTTCTCCTGACACTTGTAACCTTTCTGCTCCTTCACACCTGCAAAAATGAAGCAATGCTCAATGCCCCATCCTTTTCTTTTGGAATTGCTGTGCTAGGCAGATCAGCAGTCTGCAGGTACCAAAGCACCATCTGGCCAAGCAAAGGAGAACAATTCGTCCCTCTGAAAGGAGTGTAAGGCACTGGCTACACACTGGAGGACTCGTCCGCAGTAACGGAGAACTTGCTGTATAGAAGAACAAAGGAGAAACCATACACCCAATACCAGATCGGAGTGACCTCTGTAAACCCTCTTAGATTAATAGAAATTTCACCTAAAAATGGATTTCCAGAGCAACTGAAGGTGTTTGGGTGAATGTGTCATGTGGTATATTTTGGGGTTGAAGAAGGGACAAGAACGAATAGTTGGCAGGGACATGATCACATCTTGTGTAAGTTTTCTCAAATTAGAACTCTACTGTTTTGTTTCTTTGCTTTCCAAATGGCATTTTTACCCCATCAAAAATGAATCTAGATTTTAATATTAAAATAACTAAATAATATGAAAATAGAATAAGTTCACCAAGATTAATTTTTTTTTTCATATATATACTTCTTTGCTCCTTTGCTCCATTTCTCTAAATTCTTCCAGGTCAAAACAAATTCTTTGCCTGACTCTTCAGTCTGTCCATTACAAGACCATTATTTATTTAGCCCTATATTTATGCTTGAAGATGCACCTGAACCTTTTTCCAACTGTTAGGATTGTAATACAGCCTGGCACCATAGTGCGATTTTTCTGTGAGTGCACTGTGACCTTCATGCTTTCAAACATCACCTGCCTTAAATTTCTCAAGAATATAGAAGTCTGTGGTTAGTTTACTAGATCAAAACCAGTTCATCTCAGGGGTCTCTGAAAGTTAACTATATTCCACCCCGACTATTGTCTCCAGTTGAAAACTGTGGACTCTTTCTTTTCATATTTTCAGGAAAGAGATTGAAAAGTAAAAGAAAAAGGAGAGGAATGTAAACCTTAATGTACATACAAATGCGGCAGAGAGTGAGCGCAAGGAAAATCCACACTCCAGTTGGCCTCTCCTCCTTTGCAGCCCAGGCTGAAACAGCCCCATGACTACTGTCTTTGGCAACTGTTCAGAGGATCACAGCTGGAGAAGCTCATGTGAACCTGCAGGAATCAAACCTGCCAAGTTCCTCATAGCTCCACTTGGTACAGTCTCATCTTTATTTCATGCTCTTTTTTCCCCTGCTGTGGCTTAGTGCCGCTCTTCTCTGTAACTTCCATTAACGTGTGCAGGCGAGAAGCATTGCGTACTGAGGAGAAGAGCAAAACTCTCTACCTCCCTGAGGTCCTGGTCAGATGTGAGATTCCAATGGGAAAGAAGTCACAAGCAGGCAGTCAGAGTCTGGTGAGGAAGAAAGGACTGTAGCAGAGGAGGCAGTCACTGCTCCTTGCTAGTTCTTGCCCAAGAGAAGGCACAATGCAGCCGTGGCACTGAGCCGTTAATAAGAACTATTGAGTTTCCAAAGCTCAGTGAAATCCTGAGGTACGAGACAACAGCTTGTCTGTCAGGGAGTTTTTCAGAACAAAGAGGCCCAAAGTCATGGGATTCCAGAATCTGGGTCTGCATTTTCCTCTCACCTGCCCATTTCTGTTCTGAAAACTTGTTCGGTCTCTTACTGCAGTACTAACTTACCATCCACATAGCTGTTGAGGCGGAATCAATACTGCATCGAGTTTTCATTAACTTTTGGGTGAAATGTGCATCCTCCTGGCTCCGCTAAGAAAATGGCTGTTATTTCTCCACTCTGCAGATGTCCCTGTTTGTCACTACACTCACAAGCATGACCCTGGAAGTCAAACTCCATTACAGCAACAATCGCCAGTCCAGGGGAAATTAACCAAAAAAGGATTTATTTTTTTTTTCAACAGCAAACAAGCCAACAACAACAAAATGCATCTTGGCAAGGTAATTGAAAGAAATGCATCACTTTCAATGAAAGTTCAAGTTATTATTCTAAGCAAGTTAATTATGTCACTGTTATTACTGCCTGAGAGATTAATTTCATTTACAGTCAGTGGGGAGGTAACCCACCTTTGAAGTCCATTGCTAAGCTTTTCACTGATTTTTAATGGTCTTTGGATTGAATCTTTGGCCAGTTTTGCCTTTATGCCTCTATAATGCTGAGCCATGAAAGAACAGAGAATTTAGTTCTACTTTTTGTGTATTTTTTTTCAGAAGGAAAATGATCAGCAGTGACAATGTTAATACAGCAAAGTCAACTAGATAGCCTTCTGACAACTCAAAAATGCTGTTTTAATAGCATCATACTCTTGCCAGAGGTGTAGTAATCACTTGCTGAAATCAGTTTTCGTAGGAAAAGGTGTTTTTTCTTGCATTCAGTGCTATTCTAATACTTTCATTTTCAAAGTGTCATTTTTTCACTATTTTTCCACTTAAAAATAGTTATAAAAGCTGTTACACAGAATAGCCGAGAGTAGCATCTTCACAGTTAAGTGCTACTTTTCACTTCTAAAAAAGTAACACTCCCTCCATTGGTGTTACTTAAAAGTGATGCCTACTCTCAAAAATAAAGCATCTTTTACTCTCAAAACAAAAGCATCTTGTCCATCAATATCTGACTATTTTTCAGCCTTTTATATGCTAGGTTTGGAAAAGTTTTACTTACATTTTTTCCCCCCCCCAAGAGGAAAAACCCTCCTTTCTACAGGAAAAGCTTGAATGGAATATTTTCTGTTAAAATCTCTCTAGAAAAAAAATTTCTTCTCTGCTGGGTATTAGATGCAATGTTTTCATTCTTTTCCATAAGACTGAACCAAACCTCTTCCCGGCTGAATTACATATGCAATGTGTTTACTGGCTGTCGTTCTTTATAGTCCACATTCTGGGGTGCAGTCTACAGACAGTCTGCTCCATCTGCACCCTTCTGGCCAGATTGTCAGTTCTTCAGCTGCTCAGCAAGACCTGAGATGCTTTCAAAATAAACAAGTGCTGTTTACTCTACAGAGTTTATATGTTTTGAGTCATAGTTGAGATCTGTACATCCAGACAACATCTCCTATGAAAATATGTAAAGTAGAGAAGAACACCAGAGAGAGAATTATTCATACAAAGAGATAGGATTTGCCGAAGGGAGCTGCCCTGAGATGCTCAAAACAGTAAAAGAGCGTTTTAAAGTGCATTGTGGATTTCTTTAATACCCAGGAGAGGGCATTTTCCTGACACTCACTTTCTTTTTCATGGCAAGTGTAAAAAGTAGGAAGTTCCTTGTATGTATTTGTGAGGATCCTGAAAGTGTAAAAAAGTAAACCTCTGCAGTCCCTGTAACAGCAGGCAATGGCTCATGGGGCTAAATGTCTGGTCTAAACTCCCCAGAATTTTAGGCTCCAGCCTCAAAAGCATCTGTCTGATTCTTTACATGTTTACAGAAAGCCATGTCAAATATCATGCAGCTTAAATGCAGCTGACTGAAAGATGCACAGGCTCAACTAGGTTTAAAGATCTCTGATGCTATAAAAAGCTCTGCAGCACCTCACAGTTCCCCGTGATGAGGGTTTGTCTTACTAATCTAACTTTCTGTCCCACCTGCTCTGGGTCAGCAGGGCATTGAGTGGGTCTCACTCCATGTCACAGAAATGGCTGCATGTCAGTGACTGGCATGTAAAGGTAAAACACACAGATACAAGGGATAGTGTCCCACTACAGTTTCAAATCCAGTCCTTCCACCCTTTAGTTTCATATTTTTATTTTGTACTAAAGGGAATTGGAGTTGAGTCCACTTATCTTTCCAAGGCATTGGCTCAGAGACAGAGGAGCATCTGCTTCCTTGTGCTGGATCCACTGTAAGGGAAGTCTCATGAGAATTCATGCTTCAGGAGAGTGAGAAACTCAGAGGCAGAGTAGTCTGTAAAAAGAGGTGAATGAGGAGAAGGATGGGCTTCATGATAGAGGTCTGTTAAATCTTGTGTGGCATAACAAAGGTTTGTATCTGGCAAAACATGGACTAGGAAGTGTTCACAGTTTCTTAACAGAAAGCAGGTTTAAAACAAAGTAAAGAACATACTTCACACAATGTAGTTATATATCTCCTTGTTTTAGTGGTTGCTAAATGGTTATGGCTTCAAAAAGGAGATGGAAAAAAGCATAGGAGAAACATCCCTTGGAGCGATGGTCATCCCCTTGAACTCCACAAACTTGCTGTTATACTCTTCCACAGAAACAGGATCTGGGTGAGGGAATATTGCCCTTATTCAGTGGGGCTTTATGATCTACATTTATCCAGCATTAGAAGCTTGAAATTAGTAGAGGAATTTACTTCTATAAATCAAGATATAAAACTAGGTCCTCAGTAGATACGTGGCTTTCATTGTGAGGTTAATTTGCTGAAAGCCAATAGCTCTGTCTTTAGTGACAGCCATTATTTTCACTTAACAAATGTGATATCAGCAATTTTGATAGTCTTTTAATGTGTTTTCTTTTAAGACAATGCTACATGGAGAACTGCTTAATGATCCAAATTGCAACAAATTTTAGCTACCAGAAAATGAGCTCATAAGGCTTAATGTATTCAGTGTATTATCATTTGCCAGGAACACACCACACTATAGGCAGAGAAACAAGGCACCACATTTTCTTTACAGGGACATTACTCTTTACAATTTGTAAGGAAATGCAGTACAAAAAGGAGCCAAGTATAACTTAAGGTGATCCCTCCTATGGCAATGCACAGGTGACCTTAGACAGGGTGGTATTTTCCCTGAGATAGGAATTAACCAACCAGCTTTCAGAGCAGACAGCTCTCCCAGTAAATGGATAGCTGGTCTGGACACGCCTGGTAACTCAAAGGTGTAGCAAAAGTTAAGATTGCAAGACCCAACAATCTCAGAAGCCTGTGACGAGGCCCACTGATGTCAGTGGGCTTTGTACCAGGAGTAGCCCTTCAAATACCTCCACATTTTTCTTTAGAAATGAACAAATTTTTCAACTATAGCTTTTCCTTGGATTTTTCCTTCAGTGAATACAAAACCATGATACCATTCTAGCAAACCAGTAACACAGGGATCCCTCACGTCATACAGTTACTGTCATCTCAAAATGGGTGAGGTACAGCCTGGAAACAGGATGCTCTGAGAAAGGCATTGTGTTTTGAGTGCTTCTTGGAGCTAAGCCACAAGAGAAACCTGGTGTCAGCAGATCCTCAGCACCTGGCTTTGTGCCTGTTCCTACCCTGTGGCAGATCCCTTATGAGTGTCCTCAGCTGAGCCTGCTGAGGAAGAGCAGCATTCACACAATAGCCCAGTTTGCTTGGAGACAGAGTTAGCCCAGCTTGGCTGACACACAAAAATGTCAAATGACAATGACTTCCTTCTCTGATCTCTCAGATAAATCAATCACTCTCATTATTAGCTGAATCACTGAAACCTCAACTCTCAAGGTCTTTATTCTAGCGGGATGTTTTTAAAGCTGCTTGCCTGTTCTGCAAATATATGTACTTGTCTTTCTATGAATTTCATTTATAGAGCTGACATTAAGACCCATCTTGCCCTCTAAATGATTACGAGATTTCAGACAAAGAGCAAATCACCGGTGACCTCCGATTCAAACACAGAATCCAAGCCAAATCCTTTATTATCTTCCTTCATCATGTGTCATCTTCTGTATACCACTGTAGAGGAAAAGGTATTTGCAATTTCTGCTTTCAGGACTAAATAAAAAGCTAGGTGAAACTGTCCCAGTGCAGGAGAATAGATCCAGATTCACCAGGATTCAGAGAGGAATTTCCATATTACATGACTGAAAAGGAGCTTACTGTAATTATTAAAAATCAACTATATTGTCAAGAGGTTGTGCAGAGTACCTGCAGAGATAATAAGCACAATGTACTACACAAAAATTAATTATGAATCCCAACGCCAAATTATTTTCATGCAATTTGAAGACTATTTGTTTAGTCCACAGGACAGCTTCCAGCTAATATTCTCTAAAATACCAGTGCCTCAGCAGATTTCCAGAGTGGATCCACATTGGAGCCATGGTGGTTCTTTCCTGTTCTTTCTGAGAAAGATCCCAGGTATGAAGCAGTTGATCAAACTGAACTCTCAAGAATACTTCGAGTATAGCAGCCTTGAAGGCTGCAAAATGGCTCATAACTGAGGTCTGGCATTTCCCAGGTGTGGAGGACTACACCATTAAACAGCCTTGCAGCACTTTTGTGTCTGCACTTTCAGCAGTAGTAAAAGCAAGATGTCGGCTTTTTTCCATATGTGGCCAGTGAACACCAGTGATTTCCCAGGCATTGTTCCCTGCCTGAAACCCTCTCCTGCCTCAAAAGGATGATGTGTCTCTCCAGGGGTGGAAGTTACTGACTTCCCATGCAACTGCTGCACCCACAACACAAATCTGTAACGACAGATATGTGAAATTATCCAATTAAAAGAGCAGTTACAGGGCAAATGTAGAAAGGGAATTTAGGTGGGAAATCATTGAATGACCTGCTGCCCAAGGCATCCTACCATGGAATCAGTGTCAGTGACAGATCTGTGCTTAAGATAGCAGAGTTAACTAGAACCCACGGAGGGCTTCAACTTTTCCTCTGTCTTCAGTGCCCTTCACAGCTTTCCTAGCACAGCACCTGCAAAACAGGCTGACTGAGCTTAAGATTTCTCTGTGACAGCTCAATTTTTTCAAGAATTTTTGAGATTTTTCCTTCCATACAGTTTGTTCAGGTTTTTTTTTTTTCTTCCTGTCTGTGAAGGTCATAGGTATCAAGAAAAAATGAACCAACATCCCCTTGCAAAATAAAGATTCAATCCAAGGCAAAAGAGAGCTGTACTTGAAGGATTCCAACTTCAACAGAAAATCTGTGGTCTTTCTTGTCCTTTCCAATAACTGCGTTATTATGGACACATTGCCTTCTATTCATTTGGTCTCCTTGTAAATACTCTTGCCCCATTATTTTGAAGTCCCCAGAAGGATGATTTAACTTGATTTTCCATATATTACAGTCCTTCTCCTGCCACAGTCTTGAACCAAATTGAATCAAGGAGTTTATCCTTTGATGCACTATTCTGAGAGAAACAGACAGCTGACCAAAACACTGACCAAAACAGGTGGCTGACCAAACAGTACGCTGTAGAGCATGGCAAAGACCGGGACATCTTAAGCAATCTGCGGTTGAAATGGGGCATATGTTTCACTTAGACAACTAAAAGTTAGATGACTTTCTACTTCAGCTGTCTATGGGTTAGGCTATATAGCCTAGCTTTGCTCTTGACTATCTCTACTGTCCACAGAAAGAGAAACCTCTGGAAAGTGATGAATTCTCTTCCAGAGGTTTTTCCCTTTTGATTATGACATAGATACATGTGTATAGTACCTAGTCTACCTTTCTAAGCAGGTTGTAGATGACAAACAACAAGCAAGTGTCCAAAGGGGGTACCTAGGGAGAAAGCACTCCTCAAATAAGATACTCAGTTATAAATCAGTGTTTGCCTCTCAAGGACTTCCCCCTTGCCTGCCACCACCATTTAGCACTTCATTGTGGTGGTGATGAATGCAACACAGGGATGCTTGGGAAGACACTTTTATCCCCAGTAAATGTTAGCAGAACCTCTGCTGTATTGAATTTTGCAGAATTAGTAGCACAGACTCTGCTTCAATCCAGTGCAAAGTCGAGGTACATACTGTTATTAGCAGAGTCACCACTTAATATATTACTTAAGGTAGAATCAGGGATGGGTGAAGCAGCCTAACTCCATGATCCCTAAAAATACTTAATCCACATATTTATTGTGAGGGCTTAAAGTCTAGGATTAGCCCTTACTTACATTTTGAAAATTCTTCCTTTAAGAATTGTGAAGTCAGTACTGCAGAAACTTGATTTGATGCCTGTTATCCACAACCATATGAATATTTAGATGCCTGGTGTCCAGCCACGAGGCTAAGTACCCATGTCATCCACTTCTAATAGTAATGTAATCAAAGGAATTTTTTTATAGTCCTGTTTTTGCTCTCAAAACTTGACAGCATGGCCTTAGCCCAAAAGAAAATGAGCTGCTTGTTTTCAAGGCACTTCCCCTTTTGCTACGTACTCTTGGGAAGTCTTATGTCACTGAAAATAATCAACCCCTATGGACAAGCTCGCCACAGGCACTCACGCTCACTGACCTTTCCCTGCATGTGGGAAGGATTCCAGCCGTGCTTTATGAGCATAGTTCTTCATCCTTGAGCTGAGTTGTCCAAGGGGATTTCTGCTTTTGTAACCTTCTTTCTGGTCTTCTTTTTGTGGAGAGCAGGAGAAGCAAGGAGGGACTGACTATAAAGTAAGGAAGTGGAGAGGTAGCTAAACCTCTGGAAGCTACTGTACACAAAGGAGGAGAAACCACTTCTCCATGTTCAGGAAAAGAAAACTAATTCCCTTACATACTTCCATTAGTAGTGTTTGCATTTTGGAACAGATCTTTC
>NW_010417079.1:12047-12386 GCF_000710305.1 Buceros rhinoceros silvestris | reverse complement strand
CTACTGTAATGCGGTACCTGATTATAAGTTTAACTTTAAAAGCATGGGTAACTGTGGTCCAAAAGCAGTGGGATGTGCTTGGCTACTTAACCACTTTCCTAAAGGCAAACTGTTCCCCTTTTCAAAACCAAACCGTAAGAAAGAGGCTGAGAAAATGAGCCTGGGATAGAAAAACAGTCGAGCAGGCTAGAAAGATAAAAAGCAGAATAAAAATATGTCACAGGTTATTGTAGAAAGTCATTTCTAGTTAGGAAAAAGTGACTTGCAAGACTAATTTGAGAATATATTTGTCATGAGCCAGATAAGATGAGCCAAGATTTTTAAATCAGTCCATTCCTG
>NW_010417079.1:4322-11939 GCF_000710305.1 Buceros rhinoceros silvestris | reverse complement strand
TCCTGCTTCCTTTGGCTGGTAGCAAAGAAAAAGAAACTTGGTGCACAGCAGGGAGAATCTGATGCCGAGCTAATCAAATGTGCGTGCAGAGTGAGCAGCAGATGACAAAGACAGGGTTGGCAGGATGTCGCCAGATTGTTTGATTAGCAATGGGATGGTTCAAAAGCTCCCTGTCCTACCAGGAACTTGGCACAGATGCTGGCACATGACTCAGTCCTCAAGTAGTTGTTCGCTGCAATACTGTTTGAAAAAAGGCTCTGCTTCTCCAAAAACAGGAAGGGAATTAACAAAAACAAAAACAAGGGTAAGAAAAAAAGGCCATGAGACTTCCTCTATAAATGTTAGATTCTGGCTCTTCTTTCTTCTAATACCATACAAACTTCAGATGAAACGAGATGTTTGAGATGGGATAAAAATCGGATAGTCTGAAATTAAATCTGGCAAGAGTAATATGAGGGAGCATTGATGAGTGGGGGTTTTCTTCCCCTACAGTTGATATCCATGTTATTGCTTTTGTCTGTGTGTCAGTTTAGACCAAACAGCCACAGAAATTCAATGGAAGAAAAAACAAAAGTTTCTTTTCTTTTCTTTTCTATTCTTTTTTTCCTGTGGGATGAACATGTTAAGAAAAGCAGTGGCACTGTCTTCTGAGGTACCAAAGTTGCATCTCTGTTCTGCGAGCACTAATTTAAAAAAAAAGCTGATTTTAGTGATGTCCATATAGACATGTGGAGAAAGCCCCAAACATCAAACCTACCTATAGAACAAATAGAACAATCACCTTTGCTTACTAACATCAGGTTTTTCAATCTAGGGAAAAAATATGTATGGATTAAGAGCAATTTCCTGAGCCATCCAAATCAGCATCTTCAGAAAGAATTAATATTGTTGATGCCGTAGCATCAATCCAAATTTGTCCAGACACACAGGTAAATATTGTCCTTGCACTAAAAGCAGTTCAGAAAAATTAGAGAGTCTAACATTTCCCCTCAGATTTTAAAGATAGCTTGAATGACAAAATAACAACCCTAATAAGATATACATTAATGCTAATCTTATACAACACATAATCAGCTGGCATGAACATGGCTAGCTCTGTCAAAGTCAACAGCGCAGAACTAGATTAATCCAGCTAATCCAGAGTGTACATGAGACTTGATATAACAATTGTACAGGTATGTGGAGAAATATTGTAACATCGCCTGAAGCTTTACAGTGGCATATCTTATACCTATACCTTTCCCTCCAAATTTTACACGTAATTATGATCTTGTCAGTGTTCCAGCATGTTCATATGGAGATGTCGTTTCTCTCTAACATGTCAGTTTTCTGACTAACCTGTCATAAAAATCTATGACACCATCATCTGGCAGTTTATCACTGCTTTACATAAAATATGAGAGTTTTTCTGCAATCATAAGTTGGATTCCTTTTCCTACATCAAAGTGTGGGAGAGGTGTGTAAGTATAGACATAAGAATGTACGTATGTGTTCATAGACAGACAAGTGTACAAATCCAAAATATCTGCCTGTGAATCATTAGAATTGCAATTAGACAGATGCAAAGAGTGCCAGGTTGGCTACTCTTCTAGGCTGGGCATCCTTTGTTTCCCAGCTTTTTGGACTATTCCTTTATATTCTGTAACCACATAGTTCTGTGCACTGTCAATGGGGCACTGCCACATTGCCGAGAAATTAACTCCCTGTTAGCACAGACTTTGCATTTGTTTTAGAAGACTACTGTCTCCAGTTTCAGTCAAATTCATTAATTTACTTTGAGATGTTCAGATGACTCATACTCCTTTCAGTAAAATAGGCTAAAGAACATAACATGCCCAAATAGGTACTGTTTCTTGAAGCAAGTCTCTCTGGAAAGCCTGGAAACACAAGGACTGTTATAAAAAGGTTGTAATTCTTTCATAGAAATACTGATTCTTTATTCTGCACAGCACACACAGAATTGTCAAGTGATTCCTGGAATTTCCTCATGGTAGAACATGTTTCCAGAGCTGAGAAGAGGTCTGAAAACGTACATTTGCATAGTTTAAACATGACATCAGCCTCCAGATACCTACTAAAACTGATGCCCCATTCTCAGATGCAGTTATTTCCACTAGATGAGTATGGCTCATTGGTCAGAATGGGAAAACTCATGAGGAAAAAAAGGCAAATTCAAATCCAAAAGATAACTTTGGAAGTTTTGTCTGCTTCCTTCAATACACAGTTGTTAACTTTCTTAACTTTTGCCAAGGGCTGGCAAGAAATGTAGCATAATCTAAACTACCCTCTCTGAGGCTCAGCAACCTTCTGGAGCTAAGGAGAGGAACAGTGTTGTGGTGACTTAGTCTATTAAATTATTAACAAAATTCTCCAACCTAGCAACTGGGAGCTGAACAGTCACACAACCCTCTTTCAGAGCCACGAGCCATGGACAAGTTGAGCCCCTGTCCCACTCCCTGGAATATGAGAAGTACCTTTGCTGTCTCCATGTAGTGCTCCCCAGATCCACAAGAGTCAAATCTCATATTCTCCATGATCGAAACACACCAAATGCTCCCCAGCAGCTTACAGAGAATGTAAGTCCTGGAGTCTGGACACTTGCAGACATCAAAGCTATGTCCTCCTGCCTGCAAAAGGACAGGCAGCACTGCCACTGTCCTAGGACACTAGAAACAGCAGGGAAAACTTTGAGTGACCTGAGAGAGGGGATCATATCCTACACAAAAAGAAAAACAAACACTTAAAGTTTCCCATGGCCCTGTTTCCTTTTTCTTCTTCCCATTTCCAAATGAAAACAGTCCCTGCTGGTCTGATCTGTGGAGGGATCTTTCCTGTCAGGCAGCTTCACCTTAAGTGCTTGAACGAGAATGCAAACAGGTCCCTGAAAAGCTTTTCTGTACCACTGAGAACATCAGCGTCCCTTATTCCTTTCTTTCTTGTTGAATCTAACCTTGGATCTTTCAGAAGCAGATTAAGAAAAGTAGCCCAAAAATTAAGCTGTGTATAAAGAGGATGTAAAACAGGTTTCTGACCTTTACGTTCCTTTTAAGCTACCGTCTCAAAATCTTCCATCTGTTTCTGGGCACCTTCTTTGACTCTCGTAATCACAATGACTGTCTGTCAGGCAAGCCTGCCCCCTTACCCCCTGCCCTGATCCACTTCTAGTACTAATACTAATTCCGCTAAAATCTTCACTGTATTTGTGGCTGTTTAATCATTCATCAACAGGCAGCCTGGAAAATGCCACTGCTCTATGTCTCGCGGCCATTAGTGAGGACTATGAAATCCGCCTGAAATGAAAAATGGGTCAATGTGAGCTGGCTGAGATTCTGCCTTTACAGGCACATCCAATAAAGATACCTCCTTCACGTTGGGACTATCCAAAACCCATTGACGTCAGTGGAGAGACCTGATCTCAGTGGGTTTTAAATCAGACTCTACAGTTGAAACTTCCAAAGCAGCCTGGGGGATTCAGACACATATCTTTCATTAAAGTGAGGGTGTATTAAACCAAATGGAAGATATGTGTCTGAAATCCCCTAGACTGCTTTGAAAAACTAAACAACTGTGCAAGTGGAACAGCTTTGCCCATAAAAATAGCTGCCAGCTCTTGCTTTGGTTAAAGTAATGGAACTGTGTGGGGAGACCCACACAAAGGCCTGGCCCCTCATCCTTTAGATAAATATGGAGAAGCATGGCTGGAATGCTTTGTTTTTGCTGTTAAACCCTCCCCAGTTCAAAATCGTTTAGAGGAGATCTGGATCAGCAGAACTATCCAGATGAACCAGTACTGCACAGACAAGGGCTTCCATTTCCACGTGTTTCTGTTTGTCTCAAGCTCACTGGGGAAGATGAAATAATCACAGCCGGGGGAGGACGATACGGAGCAAGGAGCAGGCATGCGCAAATGCCATTTTCCTTCATTGGAGGCTCAGCAACAAGGAGGTCTGTTTTTATTGAAAAGAAAAGCTAAGAACTAGGTCTTCAGCCCAACTGAATTGAATTTACCACCCATGAGAAGAGGCTTTAGTACGCACCTTTAGCAGCATTTTTCTAATCCAAAACCTTGAAGACATTTGAAATCGTGATTCATATTTTACAAAAGGGGTTGCTAATCCAAGGCTGCTAATCCCACACAGAGACTTAGGCCTTGGAATACCCATGGTGACTCTTCTTTGATCTGACCTTAAAAGCTAAGAAAGTGAATGTCCAGTCCTGATTAGTTGGTTTGCGGAAAAAGTGAGAGATGTGTCTTCAAAAAGAGATTCATCATGTTCACCAGAGGTTACACAATAATCTGCCACCAAAGGTGTCTTGTTGAAGAGAGAGGAAACAACTGCCTTGGAGACATCCAAGTCTGAGATGGCTAAAGTTGGCTGGGAGGAATTGTCTTTTAATGTCATAATACCTGAAGACATCTGGTCAGGACAAAAATGCTCAAAAGGAAGCTGAATAGTCAGTAAGAGGCACAGGAATTGAAATGCTGCTGTCTCTGCCTGCATGGATGCCCGTGAGTGGGGCCCAGCAAGCTGGGAGCAGGCCTGCAACGTCCCCTCACGGACATTAGGGAATATCTGTCATGCCGTTCCCCATCAACTCATGTGCAAGCCTGGTCTGGTCATGTGCTCAGTGTCGATAAGGCTGAGGCCTCTGGAAAAGACTGCCAAGGAGAACATTACCACCAGCCTGACAGCATCTCTCAAGGCAGGTCTCAGGACGCACCTTTTGTCTCCTCTCTGGTCTTGGCAAACAGAGTTTTGTGCAGCTCAGCCCAACAGAAAAGCTGCCTCCGTTTTCTGAGAGGTGGCGAGAAAAGTCTTCCTACAGCCCACAATGACACTCTGCTTATTAGTCAGACAGGCTCTCCTAATTGCATTATTTCTTTATGGCAGGTGAAGACAAGACAATTTCATCGACTGAAGTATCTTCATTTTAGCAGTCCACTGTCCTCACACCTCATTTAGAAGGCAGTGCGTGAAGAGTACATTCAGCCACGCACTTCCCATGCAGTTCAGATCATCTTGCCACTTGCACATCATGGTTGTGTGGGTGCTTACAGTCATTTCCCTTTATTTCTTGCACTTCAGGAGTTCTGAGAATACCATAACAGAGTTATTCCATTTTAGGTGCTGTTTCATGGCAGCTGAGATACTTCAGACCTCAGGTTGACCTCAGATTTCAAATATCAGAAATGAGGATGAGGTGGTCAGCTCAGGATTTCAAACTCTGACCCCTCTCCTGTAAATACAATCAAAAGCTTACTACAAGACTCAGACTGGGCAAATGTTAAGCTCAGTCCAGGGATCTGCCCATACTTCATATTTTTAGTGCAGGAAAAATTGACTCAAAGTGAAAAAAGTTGTAAACAAAAGTTTGATAAAGCTGCTGCCTGGATAACTTTTGGTCTGCTGAGATGTTACAACCTGTGCAAGGCAATCTCTGAAACAGGTGACTGAGCATTTGAAAAGCAGCTGTTAATCACGCTTAAGATAACAACCTCAGTGAGCCAGCTGTCAGGGAAAGTGATGGATTCAGCTTCTTCTCTGTGTTTACCTGGAGAAAACTCTGCTGAGAAATGAGTAGGATACTCATATCTTTCTCTAGACAGAAAGTTCGTGATAACAGGAGATTTGAATAGACGGAAGATTGGTTTTCATGGAAGGTGCACTATTTGTATTTCTTTTTACTTTTATCACACAGAAAGGTTTAAGTCACAAAGAATGTAAATAAATTTATGTCGAATGTGAAATAAATCTTTTCTCTCTTTTTTTTTCAATTTCCTTTTCTTTCTCTTTTTAATAAATCTTGTTTGGGTTGAGATTATGTTCATAGAGGCAATTCATGCAGGAGCCGCAGAGAAAACAGATACTGCACCCTTTGAACAGAAGTGCTGAAAAGCAATGCAATAGAGAGTTTGGAAATGAAAATTGCCACTTTAGTCTGAGGGACTTAAAGGATAGAAGTAGCTCATATGGGAGGCATTAAATGTCTCCCTCTGTATTTATGGCAGAACTGACCCAGGGTACTGCACACCAGCACGACAGTATTCCCATCAAAACATTGTCATCAGAATGCTCCAGGATAATAACTGACCACTCACATCCAGCACTACAAAAGCGTACCCAAAATGAGATCTGTTTGTCGAGTGCCTCTAATGGCACGGTGGGAAGAGCCGCACCAGATTTTCTCCATCCAAAATCGGAGACAGGGAGGCAAAAAGGATCCATTGACTCTGAAAGGAATCATCACTCACCAGGGCCTTAGAGACCTCATCTCCTGCAGAAAACAATAACTGCTATTCAGTAGCCACCAGAGGAACTGGGGGTGGCAAGGAGGAAGGGAATTTGGCCCTGTAAGAAGAGCAACTATGATTATGATATAGCTTATATGATGGTTACATATATTGACCAATATATACTGCTTTAAGATATCAATAATATCTGACTTTGCAATGGTGGTAGGAGAGTACAGGCACTCCTGTAAATGGCTTATGTGGAGTCACAAGTGGGAGAGCAGGCAGTTTCTTTTCTATAGGTTAATGGAGGATGGAGTGAAAATTGTAGCAGATGTAGGAATCACACTGGAGAAAACTATAGCAGCTCAGCTATTATTTAGCCTGGCAAAATAATACGGTGCAAAACTGGAGGGAAATTTAAGAAGCCAGCAGAAGAAAAAAAATTAGAAGATTTTTTGGCCTCCATGATCTTCCCAATGAAGAGAAGATTAATATGTTTATTATCCAATATACTGTTTCCCTCCTTTGAATTGATAAGCAGTACTCAGATACTACAAAAAAAGCCATTAAAGAAAAAAACCAAACAACCCCCATATCTTTCCTCTCTTGCACCAAGACCAAGCTTGGACCTTCCTCTTTCATGTGCAAGACTACAGATTTTTGAGACTTTGCATCAGCCTCTATTTTGAAGTACCTAGTGTGACGCAGAACCCTGAGCAGCTTATTTGGATCTGCTTAGTGGTTTCAGTTATCAGCTAGTTCCTATGCACCCATCCTCACGCCCTTAAAGACTATTCAATGCCCCAAAAGTGGATGATGACACCTCTATGCTTCTGCTCGCACTTAAGATTATCCCACTGCTATGTCACACTAAAATTTCAAAGAAAAGCCGCATCTCTTCCTCTCCCCACCCAACAAGAGTCACAGCTGCAGAGACTCCCAGTGACAGAAAGCAACAAGCCAGCCCACTCACATCACCAGGCCATTATGCATCATTACCGTGCATCATCAAATGGCAATGTCACCCCCACACATAAAATAATAATGTTCTAACAGATGTGAGAGTCATTTCATTTTTGCCTACTGCTGTTGGAAGACAACCTCTCCCCACCCAACAAGAGTCACAGCTGCAGAGACTCCCAGTGACAGAAAGCAACAAGCCAGCCCACTCACATCACCAGGCCATTATGCATCATTACCGTGCATCATCAAATGGCAATGTCACCCCCACACATAAAATAATAATGTTCTAACAGATGTGAGAGTCATTTCATTTTTGCCTACTGCTGTTGGAAGACAAACTAACAATGCAGAGAAGCAGATTTGTAGAGAAATCGTCCTGGCAACGTTTCTCCAGAGAACTTGATGTAGACCGAAAAGGA
>NW_010417079.1:3860-4243 GCF_000710305.1 Buceros rhinoceros silvestris | reverse complement strand
GAAATCGTCCTGGCAACGTTTCTTCAGAGAACTTGATGTAGACCGAAAAGGATTATGTGGCATTTTGATTTGGGTTGTTTTTTCTTTCTTTATATTTTTCTGTTTTGAGGAGTTTTTGTGGCAACATTTCTGATTTGCATTTCAACTACTGTTAATAAATCTGTGCTGGGCTCATAAGTGCTTGAAATCGTCCTGGCAACGTTTCTTCAGAGAACTTGATGTAGACCGAAAAGGATTATGTGGCATTTTGATTTGGGTTGTTTTTTCTTTCTTTATATTTTTCTGTTTTGAGGAGTTTTTGTGGCAACATTTCTGATTTGCATTTCAACTACTGTTAATAAATCTGTGCTGGGCTCATAAGTGCTTCTAAACACACCACAGAT
>NW_010417079.1:0-3691 GCF_000710305.1 Buceros rhinoceros silvestris | reverse complement strand
TTTCCCTATTATGGAAGACAAGTGCACTTACCTCTTCCAGACAGTTCCTCTGCCTGGCTGTTAGGATGGCTTTGCACCATGCAACTTTCTCGAGCTAAGAGAAAAAAATCCCCTTCACCACTGTTAGTGCAAGGCTGTGTTTTGTTCAATATCTTCCCATAAACACTTGAGGACTGCTCTGGTAGAGCCCTGGTAACTTCTAATTAGGGAAGTAAGCCTCATAAAAAATGTTCTTCCTAGTAACTTAATAAGAGATTTTTATTTCTTGAAATATTGACATTTTGGGATGACATTTGTCTTTATAGAAGGTGTTGGCCATTAGAAGAAGGGTTTTAATCATGAAACATGATGTATTTCAAGTTACCATGTGCCTCACAACGACACAGTAACTGAGGAATCCAGTCCAGGATCATCTCCTAAGCTGTGCCTTGAACCTGATTTGTGATTCCAAGAAAATCAGTTTATCTCCCTGTGCCTCGGTTTTCCTCCACAGGGGAAAAAATACTCAGAGAGTAACACTTGCTCAAACAACCTGCCATCCCGTCATCAGAACACAAGAAACACGCATTTTTAAGATATGCATGAGAATCTATATTTACGTAAGTTATTATCCAAAGCTTTTTGCTACTTGCCTGAGCTCTGCTAAATTTGCTTTGGTTGACTCAGCTGTTCACTCCCACTTCACACTTTCACATGTGCCTCTCATGTCTGCGGGATGGCGCTGCGGTGACTCCCCGCACCACAGGCACCTGCTCCCCCACAGCCATGTGCTGCAGCCCTTAGCCAAATCTCACGCTTGGGTGCAGGGAGCAAGGTGGTGGGACCCACTGCCCAGTGGCAGCTTCTGCACAGAGTCATGGAGAGCGTCTCGCACTACATCCCATGTCACCATTGGTACATCACCCAGGGAAAGTCCCTTCCAGCACATCTTTCACTTGGGTGCTTTTAATGAATAAGCTCCTAGCCTGTAGATTGATAAGAGTTAACATTAGGCTTAGTGATGGGTATCTACACAAGTCAGGATATGGTTCTCCTTACCTGTAGGCAGGTCTGCTGCACCTCAATCCAGCAGCAGACTGAAATAAAAAAACCCAGCACTCCTGTGCTCTAGACCACTGGCCATTCATTCTCCTGGGCTGTATTTCAGAGTTCTGCAGAGCATAACTAACTATGAAGAAAGGCAAAAGTGCAACAATGCTCTCTCAGGCTGACAGCAGACTCCCTGCATCCTCTCTATTTTGGTAGTTGTTGCTCTCATAGGGACAAGAAGTGACTTGTAGCCCTTTCACGAAGTATTGGAAATACCAAAGCCAACAGTCTTCTGCATGAACAGAGACAAATTAACACTATCTCAGTGCTACTCACGGTTCCTGAGCAAAAGGAGTACTTCAGCCGTGATTCATGCACCATGGCTGAAACAGTAAGTCACCCCGCACATGCCAGCAGTGCGCTATAAAGTAACCTGGGTACGTAATTCTAGTGAGCACCGTGCTTACACAGCTGCTGCTCTTCACTCCCATGCAACCACCACATTTCCCTGTGCTTCATGCAAGGTGGGATGCATCCGCCTGTGGTTGGAGGAGGGTTTGCCTAAAAATGACCTAAAAAATTAACACATGAGGGTTAACAGGCAGAAGGAGCCCAGCCCTGTGAACACAGCTGGCGTGACCTGTGACACCTTTGCCTTTCCTGAAGGGCAGAAGCACAGATACTGACCTTTGTTAAATACTGTGTATCTTTGTGGCATGATCAGCTGTCCATGGCAACATGTGGGGAGAAAATCATAAACAGGAGTACGGAAGCAGAAAATTATGTTAGTGGCTTGACCAGTGGTGGGTGCTGCAAATGTTTGGTTCTGCCAAGCATCTCAAGCTGCTTGAGAAGAGCAGGAACTCTCCACTGAAGCACACTCCTGGTGCCTCCTGAAAAAAAATCCCAGGGCATGCTCTAGGGTATTAGCAAGCCTTTATTTTGGAATAAAGGCAAGGTAGGTCATTGTATGTCACATAAAATAGTATCTCTAATAAATCCATGGCAACTTTAATTTTGTCTCCATCTTATGGGATAAGTACTAGCATCTATCAACAATTGCAAAGGGATTTACAGGCACACTGTGTCCTGGAAACCAGCCAGCAGGCCCATTTTGGGTTTCTTGATGCCAGAAGGGAAATAACCTACATGGGCCTTTCTGAGGAGATTTTCCGTATACATGCAGCTGGCTCAGATCCAGGGTATACAGCTCTGCACCGAGCAGTGAGGCAATTCATCCTTTTGACGCTCAGGAAAGATTTCAGCTGGTTTTGAAGGTGGAGAACTTAATTTATATTTTATCAGGAACATATTTCTCCTGCCCATTACTCAACTACACAGCAGCAAAGACACTATTTAGGCCCTGTATTCTCAATCTATTAGATTGCTCTAAAGTTATGAGTTGTTTTCACCCCTAATAGCTGCCAAACTATGTTCCTGGAGGGATTAAATCACTTTAGACACCAGGTCTTTCTCCAGGTAAATTAGTTCGTACAGACTTCCATGTTGGTATGACCAGGCAATCATAGCATGTGTGGTACCACAGAGATGACAACAAGTGAATTCATATTCCTTGAAACTCAGAGATTAGGAGTTGGGGGAGTTGGGAGTTTGTGCTGCAAACGGCTGTGTAGACACCAGTCAGTAGCACGGCTCATCGCTGCCATGTATGAGGCCTCTGCTTAGGCATGTCTGATGTCAGCAGTCCCACTGAAACATGAAGGCGAGTGAAAAACACATAGGAAATTCAGAATTAAGAATCTATAGCAATCCTACTAATAGTGTATGTGTAAGTCCACAAGGGATGTCATCTTCTGGAAAGAAGTCACAGTCTATTGTCACCCTCAGAAATGAGCATCAATGCCTTCTCTCTGCTATCAAAGAGATGATATTGCTCACTTATCTCCACTTCTGTAGCATCAAGGAGGGGGTTTCTGTGGAAGGTAGGGTTCATGAAACCTGATGTTCCCTCTAGCTAGCAGAGAGACACTCATCAGCAGTTCTCTGCAAGATCCCTTCTTGCTCTAGTAACTCATTGGAAGCCTATTACTGCTGCTACTAGAATTTTCATTTAGGTACTTCATTTAGAAGCTGATACTAATATCAATAGTATTCCCTACCATTCCTTATCACAGCAAGTGTCAGTGATCTTTTTCAGGCTGGTCAAAATATATCCATTAGAACACTTTAGCAGTGGAAATCTGCTTTGAAAGCTCCCAGTATTAATTTTTAAATGGAAAAAAAATAATGATTTCCAAGAGATAATTTGATGAAAATTGAAACAACCCTTCATAATTTATTGAGGACAAGAAAGGTAAATTTTAAAGCTCAGTAAGGGCCCGGACTGCAGAAACCAAGCCTGGAGAAGGTGTTCCATGTGGTTCCTTCTCAGAAAAACCCAGATACAAGTACTGATATTCTTAAAGGCTGGGAGTGATTGCACTCTATCTGGACTATAAGCAAACTGTAATGTGGAAGGTAGAGCAAAAAAATAAGAATTTTATGCAGTCTTCAGCAGAAAAAAAAATACTTTAAAGAGAGGTACCTTCCTTTCACTACATATTTTCTTATCCCACAGTACAGATAGCTAAGAGAAATTTTTTTTTATTTTGCAGAAGTCTTCCAGTGTTCTTCAGCCTCTACATTTTAGACCTCACATCCA
>NW_010417078.1:3649-4930 GCF_000710305.1 Buceros rhinoceros silvestris | reverse complement strand
CCATGGAAGCCATCAAGAAGAAGATGCAGATGCTGAAACTGGACAAGGAGAACGCCATCGACCGCGCCGAGCAAGCGGAGGCTGACAAGAAGCAGGCAGAGGACCGCTGCAAGCAGGTGGGTGTCCCACAGACTCCCTCGGCACTACCCGGGGACCCCGTCATGATGGGTGGCAGCCTGGGGACCCTCTCCTAGAGATGTCCAACTCCCAGTCTAGGTGTCCAGACTGCGCACCGCTGGCCTAGAGGTGTTCTGCCTTAAGGACCTTGTCCCACTGGGTGTCCAGCTTGCAGATACCAGCTCGAGGGATGCCCAGCCTTTGAGACCTCACACCCTGCTGGGTACCTGTACCCAGGGACCTCTGTGCCCATCCCTGGGGACCTCAGCCCACTTGATGCCTGTGCCTGGGGACAAGCGCTCCAACCTCTTGCCCTGACCACTCGTGCTGGTCCCCCCAAATATGCCTTACCTCAGATGGGGCATCTGGGTGCCCCCCTATCTTTCTGCCAAGGGAGACCCTTGAGGACAGTGTATTCCCATCGCAGCCACACAGAAATGAGGACCTTCTTCATGCCACACACACTCCCACCTCCACCCACCCTCAAGCTGTGTCCCCAAGTCAGGACCTCTCTAGTGCCCTACAAACGGAGAGGACTCACCACCCCCTTACCCCTGCTGGGCTCAGGGCTGCTGGGGGCTGCTGTGGCACTGGGAACCAAGGGCTCCCTGAGGTTGTGTGGACCCAAAGTTGGCAGATGGAACATGTCTGTGTGCTCCTGCGGTGGCCCTGTCTTGGGTGTCCCCAGGAGAAGGATGGCCGTCCATCCCCTCCTCCAGCCTTGCTATACCTCCTGACCACTGCTCTCCATCCCTCTCCCAGCTGGAGGAAGAACAGCAGGGCCTGCAGAAGAAGCTGAAGGGCACAGAAGATGAGGTGGAGAAGTACTCTGAGTCTGTCAAGGAGGCCCAGGAGAAGCTGGAGCAGGCAGAGAAGAAGGCTACAGACGTATGTAGGCGCGCCAACACTCCTCCCCTGCGTGGGCACTGAACCTCGGGGAGGGGGGGGTGAAGGAAGAGGGGGGCCTTATATGGCAAGTGTCCGTGGGGAAGACTGTCAGGATCCCATTCCTGCGATGCTGACACTGAACTGGGCTGAGATGCAGGGCAGGGACTGCACAGATCCTGCTCAGGGTGCTGGGGCCAGTCCAGCTGCAGTGGGTGCTGCTCAGGCAGCCAGTCCTGCCTGGAGCCGCCTGCCTGGCTCCCCCGAGCCAATGGGGAC
>NW_010417078.1:1460-3579 GCF_000710305.1 Buceros rhinoceros silvestris | reverse complement strand
CACGCCAGCCATGCCTGCCTGGAGCCGCCTGCCTGGCTCCCCAGAGCTAATGGGTACAAATGTCCCGAGCTCTGTCACTGGTCCCCAGGCACACGCCTCCACAATGCTTGTAGTAAAAACTCTGTGGCACTTGAAAAACTGTAGCAGGAAAGCATAACTAGTAGAGAAATGGAAAAAGGTCTTGTCCATGGCCAGCTGCTGAGAGCTGGCTGCAAGGATGGATGCTCAGGGTGCATGGAGGGGACTCTGTCAGTTTGGGGCCCAATGTGCCACCCTGTTCTCTGGGAAGGAGAAGGCCAAGAAGAGTTTTATTTAGTGCCATGACTGATGTTTCTCCTGGAAAATGGATCCCACTGGAAAGATGTTAGGAAGGTGTTGAAATTGGCTTGTGCCCGGCCAGGATGAAGGGTGGAACAGCTGTGTGTGGCCACGGAGCCGCTTGGGAACAGGGTATAAGCACCTGTGGTGCCACACAGGGTATTTGACACCCTATAAATAAATCCTCCTTTTGATAGCCAGTCCTTCTTTGATGAAAACCAACACTGGAAACAGGAGGAGAAGCTAAAGGGGAGCCGAATGGACCACAGCCAGCAGGGCATGGCCAGGGTTTTTGGGATTGAGGACAAAAAATTCAATCCCAGCTGGTTTATGGAGCTAAATGGGGGAGATGCGTCAAATCTCCAAGGTGGCCGCCAAGGACAGGGGTGAGCAAACAAGGACAAGCAGCAGCAGAACAAGTCCCTGGGGCAGCCCAGAGCCCCCGAGAAGTATTTGCTGACTCTAGGGACCTGATCAATTTAGTTGGATAGCAAACCCGGTAGTTAAAACACTGAAAATCTTCATGAAGGCAACATTTATCCTGGAGTGTGGCACGCACGTTGAGCTGGGCAGGTTAGCTGCTGTGTGTAGAGGGGTTCACGATGGTCTGGCTGGATCTGTGCTGGTTTGAGACAGGGCAAACTCACTGTGGCACCTGGCTGAGCGTGGACGGAACATGCCCAAAGTGGGGCTCAGAGGAATGAGTAAACGGTGGCCTTGGGCAGAAGTTGGCCAGGGGCTATGGGTTGGTTTCTGCTGCCAGGAAGTTGTAGAATACCGTCCTGGGCGGGAGGGTCGTGTTGCCCCGCTGTCGATCGACAGCGACTCACACATCAAGTCTGCAGGCTTCGGCATGAAGAGTTCCCATCCCAGCAGATACAGTTCACAGGAACCGCTGATCCCGCCAGGGAAGGGCTGGAGGCGGGGAGAGGCACGGTGAAGGAGCAGGAGCAGGTCAGGAAGGGCAGGCTGGGTGCAGTGGGTGCCGTGGGCAGGTCTGGAAGCCCATCGCCAGCACAGTGGCCCCACTTCCAAGAAGAAGCCTGGCGAGGCTGTGCTGTGTATGGGACTCTGGGAGTCACCGGGTCCCTGCGCCAGGGACCTGAATGTGCTGACAGCACTAAGTGACAGGGCTGGTGTCACCTCCTTCCCAAAGTGAGGTGCAGCACAGCTCACGGCTCCAGCAGAGGAAGCACAGGGTAGAACCCAGATACCACCCACCCACCTCCCTGGGACCCTCGTGCCCCCCTTGGCTGCCAGGATAGCCTACACCTGTGAGCACGGAGCGTCCCCATCCCTCAGGTCAGGGCCCATCTCAGCAATACAGGCAAGATCCTGCTCTCAGAAAAAATGTCGAGAGATGCCTTAAAAGAATAAATCTCTCAATGCCGTGCTCTGGCATTGCCCTGACTCTGACACTGGAGAGCAGAGCACGAAGCCCATGGGGACTGCACTAACGGGTGCAAATGTGACACCCCACACTCCCCCCCTCCAGGCACTTGGAGGAGGGTCAGATAGTGGCACAGACGGGGCAGTACCTGACCTCTGATCGGCAGCTTCACGGTACTGACAGCCCCTTCCCAATAGCTCTGCGAGGGCATCGTGACCCCAGCACTGCTTGTCCCCAGGAGGGACAGCCTGCAGTGCCCAGGGCAGGATGCTGGTGGGTGCGGCTGGGCACGGTGCATCAGGGACAGCGGGTTTCACCAGAGCAGCCCCCTCCAGCCTCCCACGTCCCCAGACGCTGGCCTGTCCCCAGCAACTCCAGCACCGCTCAGGGGAACTCACTCGTTCCCAGGCC
>NW_010417078.1:1017-1390 GCF_000710305.1 Buceros rhinoceros silvestris | reverse complement strand
TCCAGCACCGCTCAGGGGAACTCCACCGTTCCCAGGCCACAATCCCAAAAACTTCACCCAAGTTCCCGCCCCAGTTGTTCTCCCCGGCCGAGACTTTGCTCTTATTTGGCGATTCCCCGAGACGGTGGGAGGGAACGGGACTCTGCTGGGAAGTGACTGCATCCCTGGGTGGGGCCAGAGCAGGAGTCACCCAGCCTGCCTGGCCTTAGCGGGAGGAGGGTGGCTGCCCCCCAACCTGCCCCTACACTTGCCCCTCGCCTGCCTACAGCCAGCTCACCCCTGCCCCATTGCTGCCGGGGGCCCCGTCTCTGCTCTGGTCCCCGAGTGCCAGCTTGGGAGTTCTCTTGGCACCCAGGCGTTGGACTGGGAGCGG
>NW_010417078.1:0-896 GCF_000710305.1 Buceros rhinoceros silvestris | reverse complement strand
GACATGTGATCCCAGGGGACCCAAGGCACTGCCTCTTCCACTGCCACTTGGCCGGGGGACATGGGGCTGCATGATGCTGCTGGAGGTGTGACTGGGTCCCATGCAGGACCCCTGGCCCTGGAGCTGAGGGGAGCCGGTGGGGTTAGCCCAGGAACTGGCATCCCTGGAGGCAGGTGCGAAGTGCAGCCAAGGCTGCCCAGGAGCTGTCAGATCTCCTTAAGGGAGGATTGAGTGTCACCTTTATCAGGTTCTCCTGACACATCAAGATGTGCTCCAGCCAGGATGCAGAGCTGGGAGCTGGGAGACTGGCCTCCAGGATCCGCAGGGCAGATCCCCCCAGGGCATCTGGGGGTGCAGGGGGTTCCATGGCCCCCACGGGTCTCCGTGGGACAGCTGGCCACATCCTCACTCGGGGGAGCAGATGCCAAGGGGCTGAACCGGATGGCTGCTGAGACCTGGCTGTGACAAGAGGCTCCAGGCCCGGGTACCCCAGGAAGCTGCACAGGAGTGGGCTCTGCCCCAACTGCCTCATGCTTCTCATTGACTTACCTATGGCTCCCGTGGGGAAGAAGTCGATCAACCCTCTCAGCTCTGCAGTAGGGTGTGGAGGGGTTAGGTCTTGGTGAGCGCCCATGGGTACACTGCTCTGTGACCATGGGGGCTCACAGGGGCCAGGCTCTGGCACTTCCAGACTCCCTGGGTCCCTTTTTCCCCAAGGAAAATCGGCTCCCTGGGCTCCTCTCCATTGCTTTGGCAGGTTTCGGTGGGACTGTGCCCCCCCGCCTGGGGGGCACCATGCACCCTGCCCAGGGAGGGGACTATGTGCCCTGCCTTGGGGGGAGCTGTGTCCCATATCCTGGGGGCCACTGTGTGCTCCGTCTGGGGGGACCATGGGC
>NW_010417077.1:31554-39177 GCF_000710305.1 Buceros rhinoceros silvestris | reverse complement strand
CTTTTTGCAGCTGTATCTACTCTGTCAGCTTCCAGATGTCAGACCTGCACCTTATCCAGCTGAGCCTTGTCCTCACTGGGACTTTCCCACATGCTGTCAAATGGCAGGAAGTCTGGGGTGGACAAATGGGACACACACTTACTATGGGGAGAGCACACCCCTCATCTTAGTGTTGCTGTACTTACCAGAATTTTCTTTCCTGTTTTTCCTACTTATCTGCCGAGAAGGAGAGTAAGGACATGTGCAGTCTTCTAAGTCTCAACTTACTTACCACCTCTCCTTCCCTCTCTGCAGATTGGCAAAACCCCCTCATGTATGAGACTGTGAGATCTGACGGACCCAAAGATGTTAGTAGAGGTATTGATTTTTGCCAGCCCTGGAGTCCTGTGAGCTGCACCATAGCTAATTCTTACCCCAGGTCAAGGCAGTGACATACTTCCAGGCAGAAATACAATTTAGCCAAAGAGCAGAGCATTGCTCTGCCCTGACAGAATAACAGAACTAACTTGGGGGCTTTTTTTTTGTTGTTTTTGCTTTTGGGGCTTTGGGGATTCTGACTCTTGCTGATGGTTTTGGAGTTCTTTTGAATGGTTAGATGGTCTCAGCTTTTGGTTAGCTGAACATTTAACAGATACTACTAGAACCATCTTATTGCTGAACTGGGAAGTAGAACATTACTGGGAACGAACGTCCGGACAGATGTCTAACTAACAGTTAATGCTTGTACCAGCAATAAAGTCCATAAATAGTGTAGAAGCTTTATATTTGCTGAAGTCCTGAAGCCTAAAGAGACCACCTTTTTGTCTGAGGGGACCTTCAATCAAGCAGGATAAGCCTTCAGATGCTTGTGATTCATTTTCATTGCCCAGCGCCTATACTTGTTGTGTTAAATGATGTAGCTGCCCTGAGAGACAGGCTGTAATCTTCATCTGCTGGGGATGAAAGTGTTCTGTCTATCTCCCAACAGGGAGTAACACCCTTCCTCTAGCAGGGTCAGACACAGAAGTCTAGGGGAGATTATCTTCCTCTCTCCTTCCATTTGCGGGCATCAACATTGGAAGAAACAGACATCCAGTCCGTTACTATCTGACCCCATGGGCGGTGTCACCACCACAGTTCTGGGTTTTTCAATACTGGGATGGCCTACACCACACCAAGCTTGCTTGTAGAATCCAGAAGAGGGTGACAAAAATGATCAGAGGGAAGGAACACCTCTTCTGTGAAGAAAGGCTGGGAGAGTTGCAGTTGTTCAGCCTGGAGAAGAGAAGGCTCTGGGGAGACCTTATTGCGGGCTTTGTGTACTTATGTGGGCTTGTAAGAAAGATGGGGACAGTCTTTTTAGCAGGGGCTGTTGTGACAAGGTGTGATGGTTTTTAACTAAAAGAGGGAGGATTCAGTTTAGATAAAAGGAAGAGATGTTTTATGCTGAGGGTGGTGAGACACTGTCCCAGGTTGCCCAGAGAGGTGGGAGAAGCCCCATCCCTGGAAATATTCCAGATCAGGTTGGACCCTGGGGCTCTGGGCAACCTGCTCTAGTTGCAGATGTCCCTGCTCCCTGCAGGGGGTTGGAGTAGATGACCTTTAAAGGTCCCTTCCAACCCAAAACCATTCTATGATTCTACGATTCTACAAGCAAAAAGTGAACACACAACATTTCCTTTATGCATCTTTCCACCTTTCAGCAGTCTGCAACTTGGTTCTTAATGAATTTTTCTTGCCTGAATATGTCTAACTTTCTTCATCAGACTCTCCATAGTTTCCTGAAGCAGTGAGTTGCACAGTTTGACTGAATTACACAGAAGTTGGCTAAAGAAACAGAGCACATTGTGTGTCAATGTATACAAAGAAGAACTCTGCAGGCAAACCCTTTTGGTGCGCTTCTAGGAGGCCACTTTATTCAGTAGTGCTGAGTGGAGCTATGCTGTGTATGGACAAGGATGGGATTTGGCACCGTTAGGACACCTTATTCTGATCCCCTTTGGGCATTAGCCCCAAATATGTGCGGAAAATGGACTGGCCAGGCATGGTAAAATTACCTTGACTATTCTACACGTGTCCTTGGTGTAAAATGCAGCAATGTAAAACTTAAGCTTTTGTGTCTGTAGTCTTTATAATGTTTTATTTTCCTTTAAAGTGGAAGTGAAAACAAGGGAGTACCTCAGAAAGAATTTCATGATCCAAATTACTTTTTGTGCCCAAATAGCACTAGTATCAATTCTAAGCTTAGACTGAATGGCTCACTGAGAAACAGTTTAATTTATCACATTAATTATGTAATTAAAACAAGAAGGAAGCAATGGTTTAATTGAACACAAGCAATGTTTATTTGTTCACACAGGTATTTTGCATCCTTGTAAATTCATCAAATGAAGAAAATGTTTGCAGTATTATAATTGGAAGGCCTGATTTATTCTTTTTGTAACTACCTCCAAATATATAAGAGTTGTTTGTTTATTCATGCCCGGAAATTGAGTAATTTGGTTTTTTAGAAAAAGGTAAAGAATGCAGCAAAGTTAATTCTTGTGGTATAAATGTGTCCAGAAATGCAGATCATACATTCATTCATCTCTCTTTTGTGCCACAAAGCAACACATGCTTTATTCTAATTCTGACAGGAAATCCCGTCTCCAAACCATGCAGTCTATGATGCCCTTTTGCAATTGTTATTTTTATCTGACAGTGTTCAAGGCAATTATTTTTCTAAAGCAAAGACAAACCAGAATAACATTTTGCTTGTCGCCTGCACCTCTCACACATCCATATACATTAGCATTGTCGGCTGGTAGAGGGATGCGTGAACTTTTGTGAGGTAAGGATGATCATTCAGCTTCATTTTTGTACAGTTTATTTTACCCCATTTATATTGTTACTATTTTCAGTCATCCTAATCAGGGTGACTTGTAGTTGTGTTCTTTTGTTCTTTCTGGAGATGTATTACAAAAATAAAATTAAATGACTAATGTAACAGCGTTTGCAGCAGGAGGGGTTTGGGTTACTGGTTTTTCTTGCTTTGCATTTTTGTGTTCATTATAGATTTGATTTAAATTGTCTTGTGGAGACAGTACAATAGTTTAAAGGGCCAGTGATGATATCGGCAAGTTAGTCTATGTATCAGTCCCTTTGGTCCTTCTTCTCCACTCCAGAGCCCAGCGAAGGTTCTCCCTACTCACCTCTTCTTTCCTTTTTCTGTCTCATCTCCTCCACACTCTCTGCTGGTCTCATCTATGTTATCTCTGGAGTTGTAGCATTTCTGGTCAGGTGGTGGTAGCAGCTTTCAACCTCAAGACTTACGGGAGGTCCTAGAATCCTATTGAAAAAGAATGAAACAAGGTGATTCTTAGAGGAGCTGAAACACTGTAGAGTCTAAAGGAATCAGGACAGGTATTTGAGGAAATGATTGTTAATGACTATCACTTCCCTACAGATAATAACATGTTTCATCCCAGTCAGTGTTCAGCCTTTGGGATGGGATAAACTTCACAGGGCGATACTGTGTAGATATCCTGGGCTTCTGCCATTCTTCAGACTCAGTGCTCCGTGTCCTCCATAACATCTCAAAACCTGGATAGAGCTCATGTTGGCCAACTGATTAATTAACAGCTAAATAAGAAGCGGCACTTCAATTGTTGGAGTTTTGTCAGGGATTTTGATAAAGAGTGGTTATTAGCTTGACAGAACTCAAGAGGTTCTTTTTACTTGATAGTAAACATTTTATAATAAATATGAATTCTGAGGGTGCTAAAGTGACGTAGCTTGCAGTCACCTTGTAAGAGGTACTTGTTCAAAGAAAATGAGTTTAAATATGAATGCTAAGCCGTAGCTCTCAGGAGAAGGAGTGAAAAGCATACTGCCTTAGTGGGGGACCGTTTTCAAGAAATCAGGTAGACTGAAAAGTGGCTTAAGAGATGATACAGTTAAGCAGCTCTACCCTGGCTGTCCACAAATGGTGTGGCAAGAAAGGACCATGAAAAATCCTTGGCTCCGTGAAGACAGAAGTGTGTAACAAATAAATGTACCTTTTTAGAAAGAGCTGCAGAAAATGGAAATGGAATACTGCATCTGGTTCTATCACCCTTGTATTGTGTGCGTGCTCTTATCTCATTTCCTGTTCCAGTCCTAGCTGCGAAATGAACATCTTAAGATTGCACATCTTCACAAAATGCACAATTTGATTTTACTGAGGGTCCACTTTAAGCCAGTCCCCAAATCAGGGGCAAATTCAGATATGTTCTTACTTTCTCCGAAGTGTTTCACTAATCACTCCCAGATGGCAATTAAACAATTGCCAGGGAAAACAGGAGAGTAATAATATTGTCACATAAATGAAAAGAGGCCACAAATGAATGCATTTACAGATTATTTGCATGCCGAAAATACTTGGGAACTCACAAGTGGCAATTGGTTTGCAATGTCTCTGCTGGGAAACTCCACACAATTATAATTAGTGTTCTGCCTCTTATTATTCTAACTTGGTTGTGAGATAGACTGCAAATGATTTTTTAATAGCTCTGGATGCGCATTTTTCCTTTGTTATCAGACCATAACAGCAACAAGAACAGTATTCTCACTCTACTCAATCTGCCAAAGAGTCCTTTGTACCAGATGGTTTTGGCTTTACTAAACTGAGTTTAAATCATTAAAAGATTGCATTGAATCCCATGTTACGATCTTGACAGACCTGGCAGCTAGAAGTTGGTTTCCACTGTTAGGTTTTGGTCCAAGATAAAAACTTACTCAATAGGGAACAATTTAAGCTTATCCAGTTATTTACTTTATTGGCACTTCCCCCCCGCACTCATCCGTATTCCCCATATTCGTAGCCAGGCCTCCCATGATGCGAGATTGATGAGCATTGTTTTTATTGGGTAGAGAAGCTTAGTGTTGTCGAAACACAGGATCGATAAAAAATTGGTGGTGATAATTTCTGCATTGTGCTCATGTTCCTTGATGTTTCCCAGAGTGAGGTCACCTGGGAAAATAGTGGAGCGAAACAAAAGATGAAGGTAGTTAGGAAAAATGAGTGGAGTAATGAAATTCTAGTCATTTGACAGATATGAGTGGAACATCAATAATGAGTAAATGCACTTCCAGTGTACATTGTAATAATCTAAATAACATAATGAGGTCTCCTGTTAACAAAACTTATTGGAAAATATTAAAGATACCTCAATGTCATGAAAGTGAGTGATTTCAAATAATTTTCTTGCATTTATAGTACTATGTTAGTCAATACAAAACATATAGAAGGTTTTAAAAAAGGGGGTCTGCTGTATTTTTTCCTTTTCTACTTGGTAAGGAAACCATTGTACATATTTCTTAATGGTGAGCGTGTTTTGGTTTTTTTTTAAGAAAATGGAGGATAACAAAGAACAAAAAATCCTATATACTGAGCTAAATTTAATTAAATGTTTGCCAAGTATAAGCGTACAATAATGTTCCAGTGGTAATATGATGTCTTATTAATTGTCTCTTCTGGATCAGACTAAAAAATTCATATGACATTTCACTGAAGAGCATTTCAGTGTGTCCTTTTATACTCAAAAAGGGGAAAAGCAATTACTGACGCTGGCTCTGAAATCAGAAATTAAAGAGACAAAACACAGGGACAGAGGTAAGCAGTTGTGAGGAGAACTAAACTACTGGTATGTGGATCAGTGCAGTAAATGAGTGAGATTGTTGGTTAATGACGCACTAGACTAAACAAACTGAGGAGCAGAATGGGAAACACAATCTGAGGAAAACTCATTTTGTGAAGAATGATGAAAAGGTTTTAACAGAGTGTCCTAAAGCTCAGATATTGACTGGAGAAGACTGGAACATAGTAATCACCAATATGCTTCATCACTCAGTAAGTACTAAAACCAGAAAGTGTTGATCATCCTTTATTTTATTTTTTTCTTTCTTTTTGGTCGTGGTGTGTTATAAAAGTGATATTCCAGAATCCCAAAGGTCACGCTTGTAACTCCCTTCACCCCGGTTTTCTCTATCTTCGAGTCAGCAGTTGGCTGCACCACTGTTGGCTAATGTGAATGTGGATGATCTCTAACAAAGAAAAAGAAAAAAAAATGATTGTGTGGGAAATTAAGGTGAGAAAAAATTAATGAAAATGCAAGTAACAGCAGTAACGACAGCCCCTGTCTTTGTAAAGATACTTGATGTCCCTGTTCAGTTTTTGGTTTATATTGCCTGCCCCCTTCCACGGCATGTGACCATACGTTTAACAATTAGTACAGATTTTTCTGTGCCATTTTTATCACCCTCATATCAATCCTAGGCTGTATTTTGCATAACATCAGTCCAAAAATCAGTGGAAAAAAGAAATTAGGATTTTAATTGGAAATCTAAGTGCTGTGATCAACATTCTAAACATGCGGAGCTATAATACCTGAAGCCTTACGCAGAATAACATTCATATGCAGCCATTCCTTTCCGGCAGATTTTCTGCCTAACTACTGTGCCCAATAAGAAAAAGAGGACAGACAGTGAAAAACCCCACTCTGGCAACACGCTGCATGATCGAGAGAACTGTAGAACTGTAGAAATCCAAGATGTCCCTGAGGGATGTGTTTGCCTGAGTCAGTTCAAAACCCCTTAAAATGGTCTTTCCAAAGAACACGATGCTCTTCCCTGTTCCGGTTTGCAGCAATGTGCGAGTCTGGAGACTAGTCTGGCACCGGAATTTGCCTCCCTTCACCCATTCTGCTCCCTGGTTTTGGTGGACTCACAAGCTGGCAAAGCCTAGGTCGAACTTAAAGACGACATGGAAACTTCAGTGCAAACGGAGACAGTGAATATTGAGGGCTCCGATGCTGTTCTCCTTGCTGGGGGAAGGCAGAAGCATACAGCTGATTACAAATCCGTATTTACAGAAAGCACGTTGTAACCCATCTTCCGCTGACACAAGAGATTTGCAGGTCTGGAAGGGATTCCTGGGGACATCAAATCTTCCCTAACAATGTATGCAACTACATCATAGCTTAATAATACCCTTAATTCTTCAAGGAACACCTTAAAAACAGTTGTGTAGTAGCTACCACCAAAAGCCATTGTGCTCTTTGTGAGTACTAACCTCACAGTCTCAGCTGAGCAGGGCGTTAGGAGTGCAGCTGTGATGACCTCAAACAAAAAAATCTCAGCAAACACCTAGCCGAAGAGGTGAGAATATTGATTGCAAAATTTTTTCCCACACAGTCCTCTTTCTAGTTCAAAATATCACAGATATTCTTCGTTGAAAACTCACTTTACTGGGAGACTAATGCCGCAGCCGGGAAACTTGCTCCTTCGCTTTTTTCTTCTCCACAACTTTTTCAGTGTAAGCAACGAGGTTCACAAAACAACTTCCCATATCACAGCAGGAGGGGGAAAAGAAATCTTTCTTTAAAATACAGCATGTCATATCATCTCTGTGTGAATCAGAATACTAGGAAACACACTTTTCTGTAGATTATTTGCCTGCCTTGGATAGAGTTGCAAGTTTTAAGGTAGTTTTAGAGGAAAAAAAATGCAGTTTGACATCTCTTACAGTGAAGTGCTCTAAGAACCCATTGTGAATCATATCGAGGGGGAACAGAGTAAAGGTGTCATCATTAAAAACCCAAAAAACAAATTAAAAGAAGTTCCAGG
>NW_010417077.1:0-31463 GCF_000710305.1 Buceros rhinoceros silvestris | reverse complement strand
GGAAAAGGTAGGTAATATTTTGGGTCGAAGGGAAAATAAATGCAAGAAAGATGATGCAGTTTCCAATTTACCTATGGTAAATTAGATCCGGCTAGTCTTCCTGTGCCCACAGATTATGGGTCTCTGTTCCTGTGGAGGCTGGATCACACAGAAATTCACGTTGAATATAGAATTGGAGGTATCTTAACTGAGGTAGTATGCCAGCTCCCGAGGTGCCACACTCAACCGCTGCTGGGGAACCATCCAGAGAAGCTTGTTGGTGGTAAATGGGCTGACTGTCTAGAACCAGGCTAAACCCAAACATATGGCCTGAAGCCTACATCTGTGGATGGAATTTAGCGGGAAAATGCTGTCATTGTCATGCTGTAAGCCTTGCTAGGTCTAAGCAAGAAGTTGCGCAGGTACCTATACCAAAGGGAAATAGTGCAGTCAAGAAGCCAACCAACCAAACAAGTGAGGAGGGAGCGTGTTCACCGGCTGTTGTGAAAGACAGGAAGCCAAAAGACTGTACGAGCTTGGATAAGGCAAATGTAAGATGTTTCACTCCATCCATCCATTTTTCTACTGATAGAAGTGTTTTGCAAAACCTCTGCCAGCACGAGGAGTGGCTCTGTGTCTCCTCCTCCCTGTTCCTGGCTATGCACCTCTGCTGCTTCCCTTGTACTGTCAAGGACAGATTGCGTCTAATGACATGGTTTCTCAAGACATGGTGAGACAAGGTAATAATCTGTTCTTTTTTTCCAGAAGGCAAGGTCTCACTGTGCACTCCCATCTTCCCTGCCTCCCTCCTGGTCTGTTCTCCCACTGCTCACCCTCTGCCTGCTGAAAAGACTTTTCTGTTGCTATACCTCAGTGAAGTGGAGGAATACAAGCCTAGAAAAATGCTGGATATTTTTCTGCCTTTTAGTGAATTACATCAGTTCAGTAAAAGATCTGACAAGGTGCCAGAGGCAACACGAATAGTTGAAAGCTAAAATTATATAGCCAGGAGTAGCAGAGGGCTGAGGTTAGTTAGGGATGAGAAAGAGGGGAGTAGAGCAAGAGGAAAGAGGGAGTCACAACATGTACAAGGTGTTTGGTTGGTCCAGCAGGGTGTGCAGCCAACTGCTAGGACACACAAAACTGTGTATCCTGGGAAAGAGCAGGAGGCAGCTTGCAACATGGCCTTGAAGAGCTGGCTGGTAGAGACAAGTCATGACTGAAAAATCCCATTCAGCTGTGGGACTAAGCAAGGAGCTGAGAACATCGGATAGAAAAGACTTCACTGACTGGCAAGGTCAGAAGAGGACTCTGGATTTGAAAGAACAGCTGAGCCTTGAGATTGCACTAAACTTTAAGCTGAGACTGGTCTTATTAAGATTAAAATTTAGTGAGTGCATCTGCAACATCTAATAAAAATCACCGAATGTTAGAGCCTCTGACTGGGAGTTATCTGTATGACTAGTGCTGAGCCTCCTAAAAGAAAGCAAGTCCTTGTCTGAGAGCTAATGTATTAGTGATGCTGTGGGATGTGGAGTTGTGATGTCCAGCTCTGCCCTGAGCTCAAAGACTGAAGTTTACCTGACACCTAAAGCTAGCCTAGCAGTCACTACCTGAGGAGGAAGAGAAAATGAGAGAGACAGCAGCAAATTCAGAGAGAATTAAGAAGCAGCTGGTCCCCTGCCATAAAGATCTTTTTAGAGGTCTGATCTATGGAGGGTAGTTGGTGAGAGGAAGAGAGAATGATCAATAAGAAAAAGAAAGTTTGGCAAGTAATAACCACAGTTGGAAAAGCCAATTCCAGCAAAGGAAAGAGCAGGGAACATTGCTGGAGGGGACAGAACTAGGAACAGGCTGGGCTGGAGCACAAGCTGACAGACTACAAAGGATCAGGATTTAGGATTATCCAAACTGGGATAAGGAACTGGCCGTGTCCACAGAGCTGCGTGGCATGATGACAAGAACAGTATCTGAGGGAGAGCCAAGCAGGCTTACAGGATTGTCGTGTTTTTTGGGGGGTCACCTGTAATGAAGAACTCAGTAGCAGACTCGGACTGGTGTGATGGGGCAGAGCAGGCCCACAGAAGGTCTTACTCTGATGAACTGAGTTGCTTTGCATTGCTCTGGCCAGGTGTACGATACAGCTTGTAGACACATATCACAGGCTTTGAGTGGTCACACAGAGATGGGATTAGTAGAAGTTTCTACTTTTGCTGATTGTTTTGAGTTAGAAAGAACTAGCTCACACAAAGACACATGTACAAAAAGAGACGAGGAATGCACCGGGCTCAGCCTGGAGATAACGGCATGCACAGGAACGGCTCACAGGAGAGAGGGTGTGACCTGGGTACAGCCTGTGATTGCACAGCTGAAATGTCCCCTGCAGATACGAGATCTTTGCTAGCAGAATGAAAATCCGTTTAGTCTGATAGACGGGGGCTGCTTTCACGTTAGCTGCTGGACACAGTCTCTGAAGCAGCCAGCAGGTCTGGGGGCGATGCTTTTACCAGCCAGCAGTTCTGGGGGCGCTCCTGCCACTGTCCAAGTGTGCTGGATGCGTCTCTGCTGTGGATGGCTTTGTCTTGCCTTCCGAGTGTGGCCGTACAAATGCCCCCCCCCCCCCCCCAGGGCTCTCTAGCCCCTGGCAGTCCGGGCTCCGTTAACCACCTCAGAGCTGTGTGGAGGGACGGTGCCCCCAGCTCCTACCCACCAGGGGATGGATGCACAGAGCCCTGACGGAGAACCCTGTGGAGCTGGTGCTCCTGGGAGCAGTGGGCAGAGCGGCTGGGGGCTCTCCCCCCCGGTCCGGGCCCTGACGGAGAACCCTGTGGAGCTGGTGCTCCTGGGAGCAGTGGGCAGAGCAGCTGGGGACTCTCCCCCCGGATCGGGATGCCAGTGGAGGAGACTTCCCGGGACTGCCCTTGGATCCGAGTTTATCTCTTGGGATGGGGGGACCCTCACCCGGCGCTGGCGAGAGATTCTCTGGGTGCCTTTCAGTGGGAGATTCCCCCTCATATTGGTGAGCCGGGCACGCTGCGGGTCATCTGCCGTAGAGGGAGTTCTTCAGCGCTCAGCGATGGCTGTGCAGGGGTAATTCCCAACTGACTCCGCACCGGTCAGGGATCGGGTCAGTCGCAGTGCTGGGAAAATGGGATTGCACTGAATCCACGGTGTTGGGAGAGCTGCTGCTGGCTGCTCTGAGGGTGCCTCTGTGACGCTGTGCTGTGAGTGGAGCCAGGAACACCCAGGAGATGGAGTCTCTCTCTGCTCAAGACTGGGGTCGTCTGTAAATTAGCAAGATCTGCAGCGTGAAGCGGTGCAGAGGAGACAGTGTCTGCAGTATGTGTGTTTGAGAGGTTACACATGCAGCTGGCTCTGCTCTGCTATTGCTGTGCCCAAATGAGGTTATAAACAGATCATCCAACTGAACAAGTCTCATCTTCTCAGCTGAACATTGCAACTGCAAAGTACAATCTGTCAGTCCCTTGTCTGTGGACTTAGAAAACAACTGTTGGGGAAAAAGGGTGAAGGTGGCCCGCAAGGATATCTCAACATCTAGATCCTGCAGTTGCTGAACAGGAACAAATCTGGTAAATTATGATGCTCTGCCACGAGATGTTGTTCACTCGGGCTCTGTAGATGTGCTATTATGAGCAAAGCTCCTGCTGTGAAATCACTGTTTATTCACAACTCAGTGCAGAATTGGCACACGGCTGCTGGCCTAGGTCTTCCCTTTTGACTTTGCCTTGGGTGAAGTTTGTGGTCTCTGATATTCCAGGTAACACTAGGCTGAGGTTTAGGGTGTTTGCAGTCCAGTTTCCCATACTGAAGGATGTCTGAGGCTTGTTTTTATGTATTTTACTTTCAGATGAGTAGTTCACCTTTTCAGTTAATTTTTCAGAATTCCTCTCACAGAAATAATTTATTCTCACTGTTCTTCAGAACAGAATTAACCTAGGGGGTTGGCAACCCTGCAAACACCTGTCAGACCTTGGTGAGATGGTTGCCAGTCGAAGCGGGAGCCAGGGAATTGTCAGTTTTAATTACAAACTTTATTTTCACATGCAGATTTCACTGTTTATGTGATAAGGCTTTGTTGCTTTGTTGTTAACAGCCACATCATGCCTGGCAAAACCGTGTCTATGTCTTATTAAAAGCAATGGCTGCCTCTTAATACAATGAGATTTTGCTTGATGATGACACAGCATGTAATCCTGGAAGCCTGAGGGTACAGGTCAAGCATTTGGAAAACTGACCTTTTGTACTATTAAGAGAACTAGCCAGCAGGCTTTGAAGCCTCCGTTCCACTCCGTCTGTGCCATGACAGAGAATTCAAAACCTGTTGCTTAGTTCTGCCTGAATTTGAGATCTTCCTCTCCCTCTTCAAAACTGGGGTGCAGATCTACCCAACTTTTTCACACAGACAACCTCACATGGAATTGGTTCAGGAAGCAGACGTCATCTTCCTCACCCAAGAATGCAACAGAACCTCAAGTGGCACTGAGAAAAGAGATAGAGAAAGTCACAGAGCAAACCAGGTTAACTGTGTAATATTTATAGTCAAGTCAACCTAGCGAGATTTTAATTCTCGCATGGGAGAAAATCTAGTTGAACCGAGCCTGAGGTTTGGGGAGTAAATTACTTGCTGAGGCTGGTATTCAAGTTTGCACTGGGTGGGTAGAAACCCCACAGATGAGCCTGTGAGCAGTATTACATTTCTCACATAGTCTGACTCCCCATCCTTAAGGTCTTTACAGCAGTTTACCAAGGAAGAACCATTTTTCTACACCATTGTGGCTCTGATTTCTGAATGAGTGACAACAGCAGCATCAGAAGCAATGAGGCTCAAACCCTGGTGCTGAAAAGAGGACATCAAGACACCGTTTCCTTGCTAGGGCTTTGCGTACCAAGATTGTGGTTCCAAAATATTAAGGGAAATCCACTCTTCTTTTCCCCGGGGCTAAACTAAAGTACCATGACAGTGCAAGTCTGTGTGCCCCCCTCCAGGAAAATACGCATATAGTCAGCGTGAATATGGGCAGCTGAATTTGGATTTAGCTTTCCCTCTCATTAAGTAAACCCCATAATTCAGCTTCACGCTGAAGTTAAGAGGGCTGGAGGAAGACTGAAACATTAAATTTCGATGAACCTGGAATCTATCTCAGAATAAGGGTCCCCAAACATTTCCTAAACGGAAACATTTGAGCAGTAATGGCAGTGCTGGGAGCTGCATAGCTTAGCGGGTCCCCTGACTGTGCCTGAGGCTCTGAGTGGCGGACAGCCATGTAAGAACACTATGCTGGAGCCCTTGGAGCAAAGACACAAATCTTCATTTTTCTGACCAGTGCCCCATTCATTCTTCTGTCTGAGAATCCTCACCAGGAGCTTCAAAGGTCTTCTCTGGGAAGAGCTCCGTAAGACTTTGTGATTTTCTTGAGGAAGATGAAGAAATGTATCAGGCATCACACGCTGCATAGTTCAATGCTATCACTGGACTATATATAGTTCTCTCTATAGCATTGAATACATATTGAGTACCAAATAGGTATTGCCTTGGTTCCTAAAGAGGAATCTTGAGGGAAAAGGAAACAAAAATAATCTGTAAGCATCTGTTTTCTTCTGGTGGGCATTTTCTTTCAGCTGTCTAATTTAACTCAGAAAATATTATCTTTATAAAAGAATTGCCTGCATCTTCAGGGTTTTTTCTCAAATCGGATTAACGTAGTATGATGTTTAATAATGAATTCCACTCAGCATGCCAGCAGAACAGAAAAGTTCTTTTGTCTGATCTCAGACAAGTTCTCTAATAGGTAAAAATGAGATCCACAGGGCAGAATATGCTAATGTGTTATGAAAAGAATTTATTAGAATTTCTGAAAGCTACTTGACTTATCTCATGGTACATTTACTGCAGTTTCATGATTATCAGCCCTTTTCAGCTTGTTGCATTAGAAATGCATGAAGAGCTGAGGAAAACATTTGCAAACTTTTTTGCTTCTTAACAGACTGTTCTCATAAAACTGTTACTGTACTCTGGCTTTGCACTTTGCTGTTCATCCTTACTAGGAGAACTGCAAAATATGTAGGTATGAGCTCTAAATCCTGTATTAAATTCTTCTGGGACTGTGAGGAAGCTCAGCTTTCTGGGTAGCAACAATCTTTATGGTAGCCTGAAGCAAACCCCTGAAACTTCTGGATTTTAACTCGGTCCTGTTCTGTTCAGTGGCTTGTTTTACCTGGTTAATTGGGAGATAACATGTGATGTGAGTCCCTTGGGAATTTCATTCAGTGAGTAATAAATGAGACTTCAGCATCTGCTTTGTGGATGTGATGGATCAATGGGCAGCCTTATGATTGACACTTAGGTAAATCACAGCAAACATTGCTAAGGCTGGGACTAAGGTCACCTAAAATCAGACTTAGATGTGTAGTTATATGTTATGAATTGGGGGTTTTCTGTGATATTTTGTTGCCTTCTTATAAAATCCAAATTATAAACAGGAATGAGGATGTCTGAATTCAGACACATTTGGATTTAATCTATAGTTTTAATATGGTAAATTGTAAACAATGAGAACATTTAGACGAGCTTTTAGGTGTGAACATCCCAAAACAAAGGAGCTTTTGAGCTCAGTGGTTGTGCTGCACTGAGTTGTTCAAGGCTCCCTGAGAATTGCAAAAATATTTCTGTTATGGGACAGAGGAATCTTGATGAACTAATTTTCTTCTTTAGTGTTTAGATAATCATAGATTTAGACGCTGTACAATGGTAAATTGAGTTTATCAATACATCTTAATATAGAGATATGTAAATAACGGTCTCTATTTGCGTCTCACTAAATGGAGTAGTTGACTAAACAGAGGAATAGACATTATTAGGCAGCATGACCTCTCTTTTACATTGTTAATGATAAAAGTTCTGGAGTTTCCGTTTGTAGCTTATATAGTTGCAGTGTCAGAAATAGCAAAAAGTGCTCGTCTGCTGCCTTTTGCACTGACAGCCATTCCCTGTGTTTCCTGATGCTCTGTGGGAAAACTCAGCTGCATGAAGTCCTTGAGAAAAACAGATCCAGCCTGAGGAAACCACACCGAATAAAGCCATGTTTAGCAGTTTATGTACCACCTGCAGATGTGGTGGTTGAACAAAAATTCCTTCTGAAGAATAAGGTATTAGCCTCATTAGAGACAAAGAAGGGCTAAGAACTGCAGTTCTGGAGGTGATTAATAACTACATAGAGTAGTACCGAATGAAAAGAATTAGTTGGCTCTGGTCTGGATGACATCACCTGGAAGTCCATGCAAGTAAACAGCATTGAACTGAGGTATCTCGAGGCTAACCTAATCTTGAGTGGCAATTTCTTCCTACCGATATTTGTGGATTAAAGACCTATGACATTCTCTGGTCTTCCACTGACTGACTTCAGTGACAGACGCCATCATATCCGACTGAATTTATTTCTCTGTTTGCTGCAAGTCTTTCTAGAAAGAAAACACTTACCTTGATAGAAAACCACAGAGATCCTGGAATTACGTAGTATTTCTTACCCAGTCCTGAATGGGTGGAAGCTCCTGCCACGGTAGCGCTCTGGAAGACTTGTTGCTCACATCTGAGTCCAGATTCAATTAAAATGGTAATGCCATTGGGGACCAATTCATAGCAGATGACAAAGAAAAAAAAAATGAGGGAAAATAAATTTAGAACTGACATTTTCCTTAACAACTGCCTCTTTGAACTTCTCTTGGAAACAGCTCATTCTACTGCCAGAGGCTGATCTTTTCCAGGAGTCTGTTATGAAATTCAGCTGTATTTTGCATCTGTTTTCAAGCACTAAAACCACAGGGCCTAAATATATAGACATACACTGATGTACTACCTCCTCATAAGTGATAATGACAAACAAATAATGCTAATGACTCTACTCTCCTCTCCCAGTAGGTATTTGGGTTCACTTAGAAGATAGCACATGTTCCTATTTTTTATTTACTCTTACTAACCTGAAGTGTTTTTCCTATTAAATTTTACTTCAGAATCCTCCGGAATTATAGGAAGGTTCTGTAAAAACTGTTCTCTATACAGCAATATTTTCTTCTTTCAGTGACTCTTTATGCTCTGTCCTACCCATATTACCTCACTGTGGCACATTGATCAAAATTTCCACTTTCTTATGCCTCAACCTTTTACAATCATTGTCTATATTTTGAGGTGTCCAATGATCCTGCAGTTTCTGGACTTTTCAATCTGAAAAGTATAAAAAAGGGTTTGCAGGGAAATCATGGCTTTATAGGGAAAGGTTGAATGTTTACCCCTGTGGATGCAGAAAAACCATGGAAGAAGATGAACTTCCATTGCTTGTCCGAGACCAGTATAGCCTCTTAGCTTTCTGTAGGTAGAGCCTTACCAAGGTGTCCTACTTACTGCACTCAAGCACAGAAATTGTTACCCGAGATTCTTGCCCTGTCTGAGAACCGGCAGGAGTCATCTTCCCAAAGTAATTCACTATGGAGAGTACTTAGGGACTGGATATTGTGTCACCCTTTTTTCCCCAGGAACAATCGTTCAGCATTTGTACTGGCCTTTCCAGTAGCATCTTACCTTCGCCAAAGAAAACAACAAATAAGTTGGGGAACTTGAACAAACTGAATGTTAGACCCATTGGCCTTTGCTAGAGAGAGTGCTTTTTTGTATACCCTGCTCAGAGACTTCCACAGCGTTTTATTGACTCCAGCCTTCCTCCTCTTACACGTCCTGCAGAACATGTTCACCCGCAATAACCAGCGCAAGAACAAGGTATCTCTAGGCAACAGGTTTGCTAGTTCTCTTAACCCCTATGTTCTGCGCTGCGCTGTGTCACTTCTCTGAAGACTGCCAGCCTGAATGGCAGTCAAACGGATGTCAGCGAGGTGCACGAGCAGATCAGGACACATTCAATGGAGGTTCACACTCTTCTTGGCTTGCATATGAAATCGCTCAAGTGTGCTGAGAAACGAGAACGGAGCGATTGGTCTTGTGTCATGTCAGTTGGCAATGGAGGGAACAAAACTTAGACTTCCAGGCTCATTTCAAACAATCTTTCCCCAGTGTAATAATTTGTATGAAACTTACCCAAAGCCTATGAACCCAATCTGCAAAACTCCACTGAAGATCACATCACAGCATTGCTCTACGTTGCAGTTTGCCTCTCTTACACTCTATGGGTAATATTATGAAAATAACTTTTCCGTTATTTTGGTATGTCTGTTTTGGAGCCTGAATCCTGTGGGCCACATGGCTGACAGGGAGACGAAAGTGAAAAAATCTGATGGCTTCTATTTGCTGGAAGAATTGAGACATGAAGGCTTTGAAAGCTCAATAGGGAAATGAGTTACAGGAAAATATTTGAAGCCTGGAAAGGATTGAATTGGTTGACAGGGGATTTTTTGCTATGATTTGATTTGAACAATCTCATCTGACTTCTTATCCCAAACCCATAGTGGCTCTTTAATACATTACCCATAACCCTTTTTATGCAGCAGAACCATTAGCTCAGCTGCGTGATTACAATGTCTGCCCCACGCTCGGATTTTTCAGTGATAAATACAGCTGCTGGATTTGGGCTTTAAAAAGGGCATTGCAGAAAATGTCAGAGCTGGGAACAGAACTTAGCCTTTGCTCCGCTAAGCAGTTGCTAGAAAACTAGGCAAAAATGGAATGGCTTATATAAGGATGACTTTTTTTCATTTTTTTTTCTGCACTATTTGCTTTGCACGTTCTCAATAATAGATACTCATGAGAGACTATTAAAGGTATGGCTTAAAACCTGTTTTAAAGGAGTGACTGTGCATTATTAAGTCGAAGCACATTTGTGTTCAGCACTCTTGACTCTAAATTTGCTTTCTGTACATAAGCTTGGATTTTTGCCTGCTGTGCTCTGCGCGGAATTATGCATCTTGTGTTTGCTATCTGAACAGGAAAAACTTCGAATTTTTTCAACACAGGGGCATATTTTGATCAAGAGAGTTCCTTTGGATTAGGATCTTCCTGGAAGGAGTTTGTGTTGAAACCCCCTGAGGCTGAGAAAGATACGGGACTTCCTCTCCCATGCCTCAGAGGAACACCCGGACCAGGAGAACATTGCCTCTCCAGGAAAGCTCTTTCTCTCTCTGTCTAAAATATGTCTCTCTCTAAACTTTTGTCCTTTGCAATGACTAGGTCAAGATGTTCAATCAATTTGTTAAATTTAGTTGGGTTCATAGAGAAGGTTGACTTGGATTTACTGAAATCTGGAAGTAGATGCAGGCAGTTCTAGGGAGGATTTCTGCGGATCATACTCTGTGCCTGAAGAATTTTAGAATCTAGAATGATGTTCTTCAAGTTAAGAGCTGGAGTTGTGCTCAGGTTCCATTTCTTAAGCATCTTTTCTGGCTCCGGACATTCCTGGGTTCCAGTTTACTTCTCTGATTGTTTCTCTGTTCTTTCCATGATCCAACTGGACTGTATTGCCACTTTGGTTCTGCTTCCAGACTAGATGACTTGAAACCTCTTGTTACTTCATTTTTCTTTTAGTTAGTTGCATCCATTTCAGTTCCTAATGCAAGTTTCTGAGCGGTTTGTAAATAATTTATTTTGCTGCTCTGCAAAGTACAAGGAAATGGCCTGTTCATGGTTTGGTTTTTCGGTTTTTGTTTGTTTGTTTATTTGTTTTTCCTACTGTACCCTGACATGCTATTTATTTATGCTCAGTGAGATTCCTTTAGGATTAGAAGAGCTGTAGTTTTGATAGCATCAGGTTTGAGAGTCATAAAGAGGTCACTCATTTCTCATATTATCAGGAGTCCTTGAAATTCTTCATTTCTTCTCTTGTGCCTTGACATTGTGTGAGAAAATAACACAAACCAAGTTTTAAAACCTGCAATATTTCTTTCTGTCCAGGTATTTATCTTAATTCTAAAGCTGGATTGTACAAAATATCAGTATCTGCTGGCTACTAAGTAAGGCTTGTGTCTATACCCATTTTCATCTTGAGAACAGGAAATGAGAAAATATATTCTCTTTATTTAATACTGCAAGAAAAAATGTTCTGGTTGGGCAGTAGGTGAGGCAAGAGCACATGTTGTGGCACCTGGGAGACAGAAGATCCGTCTTTCTGAGGATAACCACTTGATCCACTTTCACGTGGAAGCAGGATGTGCCATCATTCAATCAATGGTACAAAATGTGACATTGCCACTTAATCAAGAAAGTAACACTCTCATTCTTAATCCATGGCTATATGGGTGCCCTCTCATCTTGGTGCTTGTGGAGAGAACACAGATTCAACATCAAAGTTACTGAAACTATCCGGGTCCAAATTCTATAGACGTGATAATGATAACTTAAACTTGTCATCTGCCCTGGTGCTTAAACACCTCACACCACGCTCTAATCCGTAGGATATTTTAGCTGGCATTCTGCTCAAGATTGTAGTCACTTAAATGTCAGTGCCTACATTGTAAGGCAGATGTCCAAGTCCTTTTTATTGTCCGTGGGATTTAGGGAATAAAGCTAACGAAGGCTTAGAGGTGTTTTGTCTACCCTGGGTTAACATGCACTCTTTGTCACTGGAACAGCTCCTTAGACTCCAGACTCACTGATCACCTACCAAGTCTCTACTGACTGTAGAGATTAGACCCTCAGCCCATTTGAAAACATTTATGTCTTGTTTCTAATGTGAACAGAATCCCACCTTTGGCCTCAGTTCCTTTACCACACCGTAACTTTCCAGTGCCATTTGAAATGTCGTACTTTATCTGAGACACCAGGACAAGACTGTCAGATGTGAGATAGGACCCTGAGGAACCGTGAGCCCATTCATATCTGGAGCAAAGGTGTCTTCTGAAAAGCACTCATGAGTCTCCTTAATAACACTAGACATCTACGTCAGCAACTGCATCATGTTCTTTAGATCCGTATTTCTATAAAAAGCAGTATAACCATTTTTCATATCCTTTTTAACCTCCCAGTATCATCTTTATAGAAGATTTCAGACTGATGTATCATCAGTTATTAAACACTGCTTAGGAAATGTTAAAAGGAAAAAGGAAAATGTGAGATGAAATAAATGAAAGTGGGAATGTAAAGATAAGATAAAGAAAGAAGAAAAATAATCTCCAAGAGAAAAACCCATCTTAGTCACTTTATTTTTAGTTTTGGAAGGATTGATTGCAGGGGATTGCAGATTCTCCAGACAGGCTAAATTCTCAGCAAATTACTTTTAACAACTGCAAGATGGAACAAACAGAAATTATTTTTGAAGGTGGGTTTATGGGGCTTCTCTCACACTTGTCTGATAAACAGTTTGCAAGGAGGTGTATCATCAAAAGGGTTAAACTGATGAACAAATACAAGCCTAGCTCAAGTCCTCTCCTCACACTTTGTTCTCTAATTCTATTAAAACAAGAAAATTTATGACATACCTATCTTCACAGATTTTATCAATATTGAAACCTTTTAAACAGAATATGTGATGAAATAAACCCTGCTCACCAGTGTGGTAAAATATAATAGACATCAAAGTAGCTAAAAGCCCTCCTAAATCAATGAGGGAGCTCTGCAGTGATTTCTGGAACAGAAGGTGAAAATCCTCTTAATATTTGATAAATGAAGGAAAATGTATAGAAGCAGATTTATAGGACACCACATTTACCCCCTTAAAAGACCTTCATTATGTCATTAACACCACAGTGATAAAAAGCACTTCCATCATTCATCAACCACATTGTGTCTGTCCTGCTGTAAAACAGATGGAATAATCCCTTATCCAAATTCCCCAATTTTAGAGTACACTTAGTTTCATTTTCTTGCCCTCGGCCAGTCCATTTGCCATCCCATCATAGCCAAGTCGGCCAGGCCTTCAAGCTGAATGTTACGAATAAGAAACAGATTCAGACTGACCCCTCTCCTTGTTCTACCGAAGCCTGGCGTGTATCATCCAAGAGAACATAAAGTCCAGCTTGAAGGATGTTCAAGAATTTGCCAGTGTTGGTCAATTAAAAAAAGAATCACTTCTGTTTCAGGATTAATTTTTTCATTATTTTCATGGTTTATAATGCGCTGATCACTGACATTTAATAGATACACAGACGGATTTGCTTGGAGTTGTGCAATAATGCTGCCAGCCATGTCTCGAGCTACTCTTTCACCTGCTTTAGTAACTATCTTGCTTCAGTCTACAAGTCCCAACCTCTGCCAAACCAAACCAGCAGAAAGTTAATACTAGATGAAAAACCACAGTAAAAGGAAAGGGAGACACAAGGCACGTTCCTCAGAGACCTGCCAGGCTTTGCTGACAGTCTGTGTAGATGGAATGTGCTTTGAACGAAAACAGCCGTTGCCCAAAGCAGGCTGTACTGCCCAGCCTCAGCTCTGCGGACAGTGCAACAGCAGATGATCTTGGACAGCTATGGAGTAAGGAGGGCACCTGCTCAAGTGCACAGGCATCCTCCCTTTGTTCTTCCACTTCTGGCTGCCTTATTTGACCCGCTCAGCTGATTTCGGAATATTACTTCATTTAGTACCCAACTGTTCCCCCTCGTTTTGCAGGAAATCTTGCTCTCTTCCATAGTTAACGTGGCCTGCAGAATATCTGCACGTGACATGCTCTGCTGAGGTGTTTTTTCCACAGGAAATCCAACATTTATCTACCTTCTCTCCCAATCAGTTGTTTACTAGGTATTTATGCAGCTCATATGCTTTACTTCTTCCTCTTTTGGGTAGAGAACCACAGGGAGGATGAGAAGGAGGAGAGTCACCGGTCGTCCTGTATTTGATGTTAAACGTTACTTTTGAAATGGTTGATTAGCAAGATGCCCGTTGATGATATAGGTGAAATTCCATCTTGTGGCTGGAATAACAATGTGATATTAAAACTCTTGGAGTCTTGTGGGTCCTTCTGATGGACAGATGTCCCTTTCTGCTTTTTTCTCCTTAGGAAAGTTTTTCATCTTCTGTTTCAAGAGGCTGGATTCTTCTCTGTTGTTTTTTCTCTATTTCAGGGTCTCTTATCTCTCTCACTTCTTCTGTCTCTGATTTCAGAACCTGTCTCTTTCTTTTCTTCAGGGGCCTATTTCTCTTTGTTCTGTCTCTCATTTTCTGTGTCTGACATGTCTGCTCCTGCCTCTCTAAGCGTACAGTGTGATAGATGGAACATGACTGGAGAAAAAAAGGAAGTTTCACTTCTCCCAGCAAGTGGGAAGGTGACCTGCAAATATCTGAACAAAAAAGGGAAGAAAGTTCATTTTTATGAGCTGAATATTCTGCACAGCAAGAGACACGGCACATTTGGAGACAGCACAGGAGACAGTCTAAACACCATCTACTCCATAGTCCAACCCATTAAATTTGTGCTCGGTTTATGCCCTGGTCTGTGCCTGTACACAAAGATAGAAAATCATCTCTGCTAACAGAGGGCCTCAGTCAAAAGCTGTGGAAGTTTCCCTGTTGTTTTCAAAGGGGTTTGGGCCCTCCAACTCATTCGCCTTTCCTCCAGTGAATTTGTTTATGTGCTGCTCAGACAAAGAAGGAATCAAGGGATTGGATCCTTTCATGTTCCACATTTCACATTTTCGTTGCAGCAGCTTTTTTATGTCTAAGTTTTAAAAGTCCAGACTGCTTTTGGAAATAATTAATGAATTTTAACAATTTTAGGAAAAAAAATACAATAAAGCTGAGGTAAAATATTTTTATTACTGGATTAAAATAAAAGTTTTCTGAGCAGTTCTGCTTTTAGAAATTGGAAATTACTGTGGGTTCCCCAAAAAAACCCCTTTCTTTTTTCTAATAATACATGTAAGTCATTATTAGTGTTGCATATCATGTTTTATGTGAGGAGGGTTTGGGGATGACATCTTGACAGCTTGGAAGCCAGGGCTGCGAGGTCCTGACTGGTGATTCAACAGCACAGACCTTGTTACGGATGAACAGCAGAACGCTGTTGCTATGGGGCCAGGAGGTGACCTTTGATGAGAGGTGCTTTTCCCAAACTCCTGAGTTTCTAGTTCCACACAGGAGTTTTGGAAACATCAGTGCAGCAGTGGCTGTTTCAGAGCTGATCTGGAGTTTTGTGCCCTGAAGGTACCGAGACCCTCATTCTGTAAAACCTCCCACACCATTTTCCTCCATCAGAGCCCACGCGGGGGTTACTCCTCTGGCAGAGCTATTCTGGAACATCTAGAAATCAGCCGTGTGATCTTCCTGGAAAATTTCACCTAGCTGTAATGGAAACTGCAAATCCGTTTCACATGTGCTACCTCAGAATCACCGACTGGAGTGGTGAGTAAGTGACCATTTGTAATACGAAGCAATCTGAGGACATGCCCCAGCAGTTATCACATGGAAGGCATGAATATGTATGAACCATTTGCAGGTTCTTCTGTTGCACACTTTTATTCTGAAACAATTATAAAAAATACTACTGGAGAGATGTTAAATGTGTCAGAGAAGCATTTGGGACAGCTGTTTTCACGGGTCAGTTTATTTTTGGTTTTTGCTGTTTTCTTGTATATGGATTTTTTTAAAACAAGAAAATGGTATCGAGCAAAAATTTTATCAGTAATAAGAGGTTGATTTCCTATGAGGGCATTCAACTTAAATTCAATCGGTCTTTTTCCATTTAAAGTCTTGTTCAGGAAATCAATGCCTGCCTTTTCAGAAGGCATCACCAAACACTTAAACAAGTTCTGGTCTTCACTGGATGCACTTAAAGTGAAATGTGCCCAATTCAGCTAGAGGGGTGAAAAGAAGAAGAAATGGTCCCTAGCCCCAGAGGCAGCATCACTTTTGAAGGCCAGGGCAGTAGCGGTAAGTACTTTCTCTGCCGAATACCAGCAGAGATGGCTCAAGGGTTCTCTGCAGGATAAATTTGGGATTTGCTGCTTTTTCCCTCCCCCCACTCTTGCAGCCACAGAGGTGGTGGGTATCACGCCTCTCTGCTACAGGTGAAATGGGTATGGATCTTTTGCTGCACTGACACCATCTGTCTTCTCCGTTTATGCCTAGGGCCAACCCCAGCATTGCGTCCAGTATCCAAACCCAGGCAGGGGTGTAGGGAGATGCCTTTTTCCTTCAAAGAGAGAGATTCCCTCTCCTCACACCCTCCCTTCCCGCTTCCCAAAGCAAGTCTGTGATGCTTCCAAGGACCGAGGGGATAGTTCAGTTGTGGCACTAGTGACTGTGCGATAGTTCCTCTATTGCATTGCTGAGACACTGAAACTGTCACTGTATAACAATGACTGAGACTATGGGGTGGACTGAATAATTCATAAGTTTAAACAACAGGTTGTTAACAGTTTTTATCTTTACTAACTAGTCTTCCACTGAGCAATCCTCTTATGTTTTCATGACTGAATCCAGTCCCTTGCTGTAAGAATCTAGCAAGTCATATAAACCCCTTCCCGGCATTAACAAGCGCTGTTCTACAGCATGTAAAACCTCCCACTGGTTCGGAGAAACCATCTCATAATCTCACCTCAGATTCTCAGAAGTATCCTCCTAATCCCTAGTCTTAATTTCTTTTGGTCATTTACCAAAACTTTTTCTCATGTGTCACTTCCTCTCTTTCCTCATAGATCACTTACAAAGAGCAGTTCTGTCCCCCCTCCATCTCCATTTGGTAGGACAGTGGCATGGCAAGCACGTGTTTCTCCAGTTCCTGTTGTACAGTAAATCTTCTGTCCTTTTCCTGTGCTGTTATAATTATGCTGCTTATTTTTTGTAAATAACCTGACCAGAACTGTGTCTTGTGTGCTTACTGACACTGAACCACAGTCCTGTATGGCAGAATGAGTACTTCCGTAGCTCAACAGTAAAAAAAAAAATATTTCTAGGATTGTATTACCTTTTTTATAGCTTCCTGTTCTTTCTCACCTTCTCTCATTTCCCATTAATAAATTCTCAGGATATAGCAATAATGTTTTCTTAGTAGATGTACATGTCTTGGCGCTTCACACGACTACACTCTTCTTCATTTCTGTTATCCCCGTAGTTGAGCAGGGCCGTTTCTTCCCGTCTGACATTTTCCTCCTTCTTTTATTGACAGTACTTCCTTACTGGCTGCCCAACCAAATGATCAATTTCCTACTTTTTGTGCCAGGGTCACTGATGAAAATATCAAGGAAAATTAGTCCCAAAGCTTGATCCTCAAAAAGCATGTCTGAATCGTGTTGCCGGACATGAAGCTCTACCTATGGCATGAGCCATTTCCATATGGCTTTTAATAGGATCTTTCAGACCTGACAGCTTTTTAACGATTCTGTAAAAATTCTCCATGTGGCTCATTATATGAAACACTTTACTCAAGTCCAATGAGCTGAGAGCCTGAGCACTGCCTGCCTGCAGAACAAAATTTCTGGTACAACAATAAAGGCACGCTGAGTTAGTTTGGCTTAGTCTACATTCCATAAATTCATGTTTCATTTTATCCCATAATCCATTTAACTTCATGTCTTTCATTAATTTTTCATTTCAAAATGTGTTCTACATCCCTAACATATTATCGAGGTCAGCTTAATTGGTCTATACTTACTGAATTCCCTTTTCTTCCTTCCAAAGGTAGAAACACTGTGCTGGCTCATCTGTAGCCAGTGTCCCAGATTTGTTAGAATTTTTCAAAAATTTTATGGTCTTGTCTGTCACATTTTGCAATTTACTCATCTCAGACTTCCCTAGCTGAAAATTGCTTATATCCTTAGATAAAAAATGTTCCAAACTTTTCTCCCTTTCCTCCATTCTACCTTCAACGAGAGTTTAACCTTTGTCACTCGTATCCTTTTAACAAAGTGTTCTGAATGTCATCATCATTGAAGTGAGAGAAATCTCACTCAGACAGAGCTCCAAAGCGTTAGTAAATCCGAAAACAAATAGTTCCTGGGTGGGGGAAAAAAGTCCCTGACATTGGTGTGTTAAGACTGCAAACGGTTGCTTTGGGAGATGAGCTGAGACTTCCCAGCATCAAAGGCAAAGCAGCATTCTGCTAACCAGGAATGAGGGGTGGGGACCAGTACCTGCTGCAGGAATGGAAGGAGAAAAGAAAAAGGGCAGAGTTTTCATGCCCCTCAGCAGTTTCTCCTGGGCAGCCAAACTGACCAGCCAAGCGCTCAGCTGGTGCACTGCAATGCTTTCAGCACCCCGAGGTTTCTTTGGGAGCTCTAGTGGAGCTGGGGAAGGAGACTGGTATTTCTCAGATCTCTGCCCAGAATGGAGTCAGGAGTTGTCTTGGACATCCCCAGAGCCCACAGATCCTTCCACTTTACATTCTTTATATCCCCACCTCCCTGCAGTCCTCTGAGACCCAGAAAGAGAAGTGTTTCTGTAAGTGTAAAGGAAGGAATTCTGTATAAAATGTATTTCAGAGCTTAGATAATTCAGTAAGCCTCCCAGACATGCAAACTGCAGTAAAGACCAGGAGTGCTGCAGCGGAGTAGAAAGGAATGATGGGGGCGTTGATGTCCCATTTGCTACTGGACGCCCTGCAGCAGTTAGATTAGGAAACATCTCCTCCTATTTATTCACACCTGTTTTCATGAATGTTCCCTACATCCTCGTCATGAATGCTAAGACAGGTAGAGAGAACACTTTATATACTGATTCCAGAAAACAGTTCAGGAAATAGGTTCCTTGTTTTGTCCTGTATTTCTTTTGTGAGTTTCTTTTTACCCTCTTCTCTTTTCCTTACAGAGCTCGGAAATTAGCACCCCATTCCTCCTCTGTTTTGTCAGACCTGCCTAGGCAGATGGCAAACTGGGGCAAAACTTGTCTCTAACTCTGTGACTGAGCCCAGTCTATTATTTGGTAGTACTAGCAATCAAAGATAAAAATGTTAATCCCACTTCCTTTTCTGTTTACTGAAAGCGGTGAGCTGATACCAGGAAATATTGGAAGTCTTTAAGTATAAATCGACGTGAAATGAGCTCAATGCCAATGCAACAGTAAGGACTGCGGCTTTATAATCAATTTGCTAAGGTTTTTGACCTAATAATATGCATAGAAAAACTGGAATGGTATTTAACAGCAATGAAATGGTATTATTTTTTTAAGATATTTGCTTTTTTTTAAAATCCCAGTCATGGAAGTAGACATGCAGCATAACGTCCAAAGATGCAGTGGAGAAACAAACTGTAATTTTAGTGTTTTATGAAGAAGATGAACTACATCTTCCAAAACATGACAAAAATCAGTTCTTTGAATTTTTTTCTGTGGCTTATATCATCTAAATGATCCAAACTCTATTTCGTACCGTTCTTGATGTTTCTTTCTATCTCATAACTGCCCAGTAAGATGGCAGCAGCTTGTATTTTCAATCCAGGGAGCTGCAGTTTTGTGCTTTACTGTGGGATCAGGTTGCAAATCAGTCACAGTTTTGTGGTGTATTTCTATAGGTTGAAGTTTTAGTTTGTTTCTCTAACTTAAATAACTTCTGGTCCTCCTGATATTCTCTTTGAAAATTAATTTAATTTGAAACTTCACAAGTGCCACTTAATGCACAAACAAGTGACTAAATCAATGCTACTCTGAATGATCTGAACTACCTGTTCTTGCAGGGATAGAGAGATTTTTCTAACACAAAAGAGCTTTTATTTTACAGACATGGATGATTTCTAGTCAGTTACTGATCCCTCATCTAAAAAACCAATACAAAACAATTGTCTTAAAATGCTAAAACCCAACACAAGTATGATTTACGAGGCATGCTAAATAATTTGCCTTTGAAAATACCAGTTCTGAATCGATCAGTTTTTGGATTTTGTAGGTTTTCTCACAGGCGGTCTTGGGAATCTGATTCCAGATTTTCAGATGTGACAATAGGCATAACCCAGTCTAGATCTTGGGTGAAAAAACAGTTTCTGATTAAGTCACCATGCTGAAAAACGAGGATCAGTGAGAAGATGTGGAGATGATTTGGATATAAACGGAATAGACGTTGGGAGTAGGAAGGGTGAAACGGTGACTGCAACAAGTGAAAACAGCAACAGCCTTACAGGGAACATCTGAAGTGATCTGGGTTACTTCCAGTGTTTCACTTTTGGATTTTTTAATGCCTTTATCTTTCTCCTTATTTGCCAATTCAAAAAATAAAAACGTCATTCTGAGTTGAAAAATGGAAGAATACTAACTAGAGGATGTCAAAAAAGAAAGAGGCTTCCTGCTTTTCCAGCAACGTCTACACGCTACAGAGTCTTTACCTTAATTTATAATGCTTCGGTATGGTACAAACCAAAGAAGATTCTGAAAACTACACGTAAACTACAGTTTTGAGGGAATTTAAGTTTCTGAACTATATCTTCTGATCGTTATTCAGAAATACTTCTTGGCCAATGCGGTACCTGACAGAAGATAATGATTCACATCACATATCCAAACACCTGGTTGGGGACCGTCTTGTGTGCAGGAGGTGCTTGTGCTCCGCTTCTGGGCACCAGGATTTAGTTCACACCTTCAATGCAGTGAGAGAATCAGACAGCAGATCACATACCAGAGTCTATCCTAGCGTGAGCAGTTCCACTCTGTTATCTATAATATGATTTTAGATGCATTGGTCATATGTATCTGGTATCTTCCCATGAGTTGAACACTGTTCAAAGTGACTATAGAGTGATGCTCGGAGTGGCTATAAGCTGCTTGCTATACACAAGCAAACTGTAGGTACCTACAGTTTGTACACAGTGACCACAGGGAGGCCTGCTGTCTTGCTTTTCTCAGTCACGTTTTTCCTACGTAAAGCCATTTGGAATCCATGATGTCAGTGGGTTCAACCTGGATTAGCTGTTGAAGCATGAGTTTCTACTACCATTAGAGATACCTGAAGGCATCCCACCTGACCTCAAGATCTCCCTTATAACCTTCCATCGATGGTAGCCATGGTATTGTATCTTGAAAAACCCTGAAAGAGGATAAATTAACAATTCATTTACTTACATCATTATTGATTTTCCCCTTGCCTTGAAGGGATTCAGACTTGCATCCAAAACCTTGTTGAATAGGAGTCATAATGAGGCTATCAAATAGACTGAAGGAGAGCAGGACTATGGGGGACCCAGCTTTGTGCTGAGCTGAACGCTTGCACAGCGAAGTGACCACAGCGGTAAGGCTGAAGGAGATAAAACAAAGCAGAGTTTAGCTCTGGAGCCCTCAGATGGTAGGACAACCAGACACGAGATTCTCCTTGTTTGGATTAATTCTGCTTTCTTACTTAATAACTTTCCACTTCATGCAACATATAAAAAAAGCAGATGGCAGGACCGGAGACCTCCTCATTTCCGTTTTCTCAAATAATCAAGGATTTCTGTTCCTGTAGGCAAAAAACTTCAAACGGAAGCCTTGATGCAACAGATGCAAACACACAAGGGCACAGGAACACAAATACCCATGCACGTGCCTGTGTTCATAAGTGAAAATCCTGGATTGTGTGGCACAGTGTGTGACAAAAATGGAGAAAAAAACCAAACAGATTCAAATACTCATGTTGCAGAACCCGGACAGGGAACGCCCGCCCTGCCAGCTCTCTGCCATCAGCATGCAGCTCAGTCAGCACGCGGGATGTCTGGTCTCTTTTACAAGCTGCTGGGACAGCTGATAAAAATTTGAAAGTATCTGGTTTGGTTGTTTTTTTTCTTTTTCATTTCATATGAAATGCCTTTCACAGATTGCTTCCAATGCCAAAGACATGCACAATGTGCAAACACAGCCCATCAGAGAGCCCGAGCAGAGCTGCCTGCTTTCGGCAGTGTTCTAAGCTCTCCAGCAGCACCTTGTGCGTTCTGTGGCAGCTACGGTGCACAACAAGGCTCCATATTAAACCCCGTTTTTTTTTTCAGAGATGGTTTAAACTGCATTAAAGTATCCAGCATGTCATTTACATTCTCACCTTTACTGCTCTAATGCAAAAATTTCGCATTCAAAATCTCCTCTGTCACAGCCAGTTTGCATGTACCCTTCGTGACAGAAATCAGACTGAGAGATGTCACAGACATACTTTGGTGCAGTCAGACTGTTCAGAAAACTCTTATTTTAACGTCTCCATCACTTCTAGCCCACAGCAGAATTGGAGAACTGCATTGTATTTGCATTTTTCCCATTCCTTTAACTTTCTCAGGGAAAAAAGCTGGGGAAGGCTATCAAGCTTTAGCTGTTCTATCAGTTTGCTTTCATTATTTGCCATCGATAAAAGGTTTAGTTATTTTGACAGGTACATGTTCACCCTGAGAGAGAGCTGCAGTAACTTGCTTATTCATATTGGTGAACTTGAAAAATTACTTTGTTCAAACAATCTTTCCTCCTGCCCATTTTTTGAACATTAGGCATTGACTGCAAACTGCCACAGGGATATTTATTCTTGTTGGTAAAATGCTTTTTGTTTTCTTATAAACTCCAAAGTTTGCAAAGTTGGAGTGGGAGGTGTGTGTGCAAAATCATGTCTACTTTCTTTTTGCTTTTGTCTTTCTCCCTCACACACTTGCACATCCAGAATCCTGTGTAGAAAGAGCACATCTTGCTAAAACAGATGTATTAACTTTAGCGGACCTGAATCCACAAGACTAGTTTCATCAAGGTTTTGCAGCCCTGCTAGGAGGACTGGATGGAGAGCTTGTCTTTGAGGACCACCTGCTTCTTGAGTTGAGGTCACTAACAACTATTTTTTTCCCCTCCTTTGCACGGCAGTGAAAACAAGACTGCTTGATGTGTGGTGTTCATGAAGAGTTCTTTTTTTGGCTCTCCTCCTCCAAGCTTCAAATAGATTCAAAGATGTTTCTTCTATGCCATGACCAAGGCAGATGTCATACACTCGAGATGTAGGAGGTGCAAGTCTGGGTCTGTGCAGAGTTTTCAGTCTGGGCTTTTGACATGTCAGGAGGGCTTCTGTCTCGTTTTGGTCAGAGAATCTGCGACGGATGTAAGGATATTTTACAAATTAAAGTTTCCACAAAACTGGCACATAAAAAAGTTTCCTTGTCAAGAAATCATTGTTTTGTCACAATTCCCTTGAGTTTAATGCAGTATCCAAGCAGCTAAAGAGAAGCATAAGTTTTCCTTGCCGTTTTCCAGCAGTGATATCATCCATCATGTCACGAAGAGCTGTAAATGACCAAAGAACAGAAATTAAAGATGAAAGAGGCTATGATTTATTTATTTTGATTTTTACAAGCTGTAATAGAAGAGAGTCTAAGCAATGCCCCTTTGCCCTTGGTGGAAAAAAAAATCCATGCAGGGAAAAACAAAAACTACAAAGAACCCTACAAAGGAAAATAGAGACCTGTCAGTTCTGACAGAACCAGTGATCTGATCCCATAAGAGATATATTAAAAAATTCATTGATTTTCCTGCCCTGACTGCATGATCCCCCGTAACATCACCTTTCAGCCTCATTAACTACCACTGTCTTGAAAAGTGGTGATTTGCAGAAAAACCTCTGGACTGCAGTGGAAAAATCTCTAGGTATGAACTACAGGTTTGTTTTTTTTTTTAAAAAAAAAGAGAAAAGTGCTAACCTGGACCTTAGATGTGTGAAAAAATCATGAAAGCCCAGCTGTGGAAGTTGTCTTTCCTTTAGGCCTAGTACTACAGAAAGTAATGCCCAACAATGTGTTAGGGAAGACTGCAGGAGTAAACGCTGCAGGAGTGTGGCAGGAAACCTTTTGATCCCTCGATCCAAAGATCACCTCTGAGAAAAATTAGTTGAGAAATTGCTTCATCACTGAAGGCTGGCATCTGTCTGTGAAAAGTGGAATAAGGACAGGAGCAGATTTAATCTGTTCAGATCTCTGGATTAAGTATCACTATCCACAATGGTGTAAGGTTTATATTAGACATATTTCTCAGCAGGGCATAAAAAGAGACCAGTTCCTGGAATGAAACTCCAGAAACACTCATTGAGATTCTAGACTCAGAATCCCTTCAGAAGGATCCCTTCAAACGAGATTATATTTTTAAATATGAGCCTCTGGTTTGTTCTCAAGGGACATTCTGGCTTTTAGGGAGAGAAGGGGCCAGACTGCTTTACTCTTCTGCGCTTTGAATTTGGGAACCGGTGAATCGCTTCCAGCACATCCACAGCACCTACACATCAGCATTGACAGGACAGTTTCAGCTAAATCTCGTGTTTCAAGTCTTCAAGCCTTATTAGCTGAAGGGGTCAGCAAGGCACTTAGTTTTCCGTCTGCTCTGTCTCTCTAATCTCCCTAAGCCTTTCACAGCCACTGTCATAATCCTGTCGCTAATATAGCTTGGAGATGATACTGGGAATTTCAGACCCAGAGGATTTTGCGCTTGTTGCTACAGATAGCTTATTTACCTGGTGTCTGTCTTTCTTGCACCCCCCATGTTGTTGATTCCAATTTGTACCAAATTTTTGGAGTATCTAACTGATTATGTACCTTCTGTTAAATTCCTGAGATGTCTTGCAGGTTAATTCAAACCCCGGTTAAAATCATGTTCCGTTCCCCCATCCTCTTTACCACTATTTGCACAGAGTCCTGTAGTCTTGGTCTCGTCTACAAATGTCATTTTAGTTTGTGTGTATATCTATCTGTGTGGTCTTGCCTCTTTTCTGTGTCCTTATACAATGGAACTTCAGCTATGGAGCCAGTTTTTCATCAGTTGGTACTCCTTGACTTTTAAGTAGGTCACGTGCTTACAAGTTTCACCATCAGGAATAAGTTATGCCAAATGACGTGGTTTTATGACCCAAAAACTTTCCTCAAACTCTCCTTTAAAACTGTGTCCTTGGACTATATCCTGTTTGCCATGAGTTCCAACAGCATCGTTCTTCTTTTCTGTAGAAGGAGAAGGTGAGGGTGACTGTTATTTCAACTGAAGGTGCATGTTCACCCAACCTGTTAGGACTGCCCACAGATCCGGGCAACTTGGACTTCAGAAGAGTTACACAAATGACAAAATATCTGTCCCAGGAAACCTAAGTCTGTGCAACTACTCAGCAGTTCCCGCTGAAATCCCACCAGCTGGTGGAGGGAAGTTCTGGACATGGTATAAAAGTATGTTATAAAATGAGAATCTTCTCCCGGTTTTAAGGAAGAGCTCAGTAGGTTCTTGGACTGTACAGTGCTCCGTGGCCCCAGCAATACAAAGAGATGTGTCTAGACAGGTCAGGAAGCTGCTTACAGCCCTGTCCCTGGCTAGAGGACCCAGAGGCACATAGAGGATCTCCTCTAGAGGCTGGTCATCCTTATCGCTGGGAGCTGGCAGGGGAGGGGCTGAATCTAAGACTGCAATACCTGTTGAACTTGAGGACCTTCAGGCTGTTTTTGCAAAGTGAGGAATCTGGAGAGGAAACGGTGGTGCTGCCGTTCTCCTCAGGCTCTGAGGACTCGAGGTGTCTCACATGAAGCTGATGCCTCACTACAGAGGCAGAAGAGGTCAGCTCTCAGACAAAACCCCAAGGAGGCATCATGTGCAGATACTGCACTGCTCCGCTGTGTGGTGAAGGGAAGGTCGACTGAAATGGGTGCAGACGGACACGAGCATCACTGGGAAAAAGCGGCGGCAGCAGCAATGTCACAGTTTGAGAAAGGTTTTCACAAGAATTCTAAATGCTGGTTACAGCAATCAGAGTGTTTTTTTCCCTCTCTCTGTATCATAGAGGACTCAGGAACTTAACTACATCCTGGAGGAAAAAAACGGCATGTGGCTTACGCTTTAGCAGCCTGAGGTTGCAAGGAAGCGTGTGTTGGGAGATAAGTGTTGCAAAACACCCTGTAAGTCAGTGCCCAACAAAAGGAAAACTTCGACCTTTATTATTTCACTACTGCCAGGTGCTTAAAAATATTTTATCTTTTCAATATCCCCAGATTCTTCTCACTTGTAGCATAACTAAGAAATTTTATGATAATTGCCTGATACTAAAAATTCACTTTCCAGTTGCTGTACAACGCGCCGTACCGGATAGATCCCTGTCCGCAGTGATCGACACAGTAGCAGTGTGGTGGAAATCATAATGAGGCAAAACCCATTCTCCTGGTTCTGTCATAACGTTTCTAAACCGACACTGGAGATTTTTCTAAAAAGGAATGTGACCACTAGGACTCTGATCAGATTGAAGTACAGTCATTGTTTCATACTCTGAATAGACTGATGTTTAAATTATACTACATATTTCAAATCAAATTGATGAGTTTTCAGAAGAAGCTTGTGAAAGCTTCTATTTCTCCAGTGTTTAATGTTCTCTTGTTGATTTTTGCAGCCCTGGACAGAAGAAATCAAACAAGAAAGACTAAATATCAAACAAAAACCTTTTAAATTATGTTCCCTTATTTTCAGCAGTATGTGACCCAGGTCTTCAGCTGCATGAAACTATGAAAACTACTTTAAAATTAACAATATGAAGTCATTTATATTGTCCACCAGTATCACCCAGAACATATTATATTTCTGAAATGAGAATTTAGAAAGGACTTAAGTTTTGATAGCATTCTCTGGCAACTCCATCCAAATATGCCTCCACTAAAACATTCATCAATGTTTTCCCTACTTTGCAGGATATAGCTATAGGGGACAACCTTGTGAGACTTTCTCTTCTCTCAGCTCTCCCTAGTGCTTCTTCCATGTAGAAACACACTCCAGATACTACAAAGAAAGAAAAACATGTCCTCCAGCCTGATTTTTCCCGTTGGTAAAGGTTTGCCTAACTGTAACATCATTCCCTCTCCTTTTATGTATTGCTAGAATGGATCCAATGCCCACTGAAAGATGTCTCCGAGACCTGATTGGGAATTTAGCATGGGGTTTAGTTTCTGATGGAAAATACACTGCTATCAAAATAGGTACTGATCCATAAAGTTCTCCTCTTGCCTTAATTTTCTGCCACCAGGGAAAAAAATAAAAATAAAGATTCAAACCAGGCATCTAGGAAGATAATGTTTGAGTTGAGATGCAAAAAATCCTGAAATGAATTTTTAGAAATCTCCTTTCAGGGAAAACATTTCTTCTGCCACAATTTGGAATTAAAAATAATTCAAAGTAGGAGATTTCTCAGAGAGAAATCACAGTTCATTGGAATAAAATGAAAAGTGAAAGAAAGACACCCAAGTCCAGGCTCCGTAACTACCAGCACATCATGGAATCCATTTAACAAATTTATGAGGCCCTGAATTAATGTCAGTGAGGCTGCCTGAGATTTTGATGGTATCAAGAATCTTATAAAACACCTCCAGAAGACAGAAGGGAGATGAGTCGAATCTAAATTCAGAATGAGATAAACATTTAGGAAGAACCTCAGGCTGTGGCTGCGTGTACCGTGGAGTGGGTGCTCTATGAACTTTGCAAGTCAAAAAGACAGCAGTGGAACGGGTAAGAGTCTTATCCATTCTGTCTCACCAGTTCTAGAAGTAGGATGGACAGTTGTGTGTTGATTTTATACTCCGGTTTATCACAAGCCTCAAGTGTGCATGTAACTCTTTAACTACCTGGATAGTCGCTATACCAAAGGTAAGCGTGAACTCAAGATCTCTGCTGAGTAAGGCACGATGCTGCAAATGACCTAAATGTCATAGCAGCACTGCAGACACAGTGACGCTTTCCCCTGCTTGCACACTCTGTGAATGGCACCACTTTTCCTGTCCAGAGCCATAGAGTGTAAACCCCTGACTCACTCCTGCATACATTTATTTCTTCAGACTGTGGAGTTATTGACGTTTACAGGAATATCGACTTGGTTCTTTCCAAGCAAGCACCTGTGTCAGCAGAAATCTCTCAAGCCCTGATTCTTCTGTCTGAAAAGGTTTTACCAGGGAAGCTCATATTTTAGCTTGGCGTAAAGTCAGCTTAGAGGAAGTTAATGAGATTTTCACTGTTTAAAGAATTCATGTGTACGTTTTCCTTACTCCTCACTCCAAAAATGCTGTCATAGACAATCACATAATCTGTACCAACATTTAGTCACGTGAAGAACAAGGCGGTTAAAGTAACCTCCTGAGATTATATTGAGGCACATTGAATACATCCCCCAGATGAAAGAAAGGAAGAGGACAGAAAAGAGACGGTGAAGGCTTTGTACAAATTTGACATGGGAGCGAAACTGTTTCACCAAAGTTTTATGAGGAATTTCTGCTGGTTTCTATTCTATGGTACAAACAGCCAAAAAGATAAGTCAGAGCAAAGATATGACGGAGCAAAATATGGTCATTATTAAATATATGCTCCTTTATTTTCAGAAGAAAAGAAGAAAATCTTCTCGCAGTGTAAATCCAATGGAAGGATCCAACAGCTTTAGGAGAAGAGAATTCAGATATGCTGTTTTAATGGAAGAGCAAACAAATAAGAATAGTGACCTTGATCTTGAGTTAAATTTAAATAAATTTAAATTAATTGGGAATTCTGTCACCCTCCCCTCATCGTGCTGCCTGCAGCACACCCTTTCGGTGTAAGACATCAATTTCCGGTAAATGTCCAGTAGTTTCCCATTTTGAGTTTCATACAGGTTTTTTTAAACAACTGCTGTTGGGCTGAATGAATTGAAGTGAGCATTATGGGGTAGGTGAGAGAACAATCGATCTGAACGTACAGAAATGGGTGAATCTCTCTGTGTTCACTTGGGAATGAAGGTTTGTTGGGGGTTTTGTTCTAAAGGTGATAGAGCTTCTTGCCCTTCAAGAGCTTCTTTTGTATTTTCTCACTAGTCTTTGTCGAATTTTTAGAGCAGAAGAGCATGGGAGGACTCCCCAGGAATGCATAACAACTTTGCCCTTTTGATCTTGGTACTGTTCATTGCTGCAGAAGTTATTTTCTGTCATTTTCTGTGCTGGGCCCTATATGAACATGTCTTCTAACAGAAGTTTCAGCACTAGAATTCAGAGGGCACTGGGTACGCTCTGAAGTAAAACTCTCACTGCTCTTATGTGGGCTAAAATGTCATCATCGGTTGTGTTTGTTTGTTTACAGGTTCCCAATACGAAGCCTGAAAACATTACTTTAACTCTCTTTTTCTCTTCTTCTCTCTGTGGGAGCACAGGAGGGTGAATCTGTTACCACTGAACTCAGAGTTTATTATCCTGTCTTGTCCTTAATGGACTCTTTACGACCAGTACAAAATGGGTAGGAAATTCTCCTGCTCTCCCTCAATAGCACTCTGTACCTTTGCCAGACACACACGTCATTATAGAGGCAAGAGAGGGAGAAAACATGATGTGTTTGTCTGAAGGGAGAAGCAAAAATCTTACCACAGTCCGATGTTCTACTTCTGTTTAGTGGTAGAGGTTGAGATAGCGACTAACTTAAAAAAAAAAAATCATAGGAAGGTACTCTCCAAATTTGGCATATTCATCTTTTTCTTTAAGGGATCATCAAATACCACTCTGAGGACTTTGCTGCTTACAACATTCTTAGGCTGGAAGGAATCATTTGTCAGTTCATGGTTTCTTCTGTCAAAATAGGAGAAACAGTCCATAAGAGCCCAGCGCTGGGGTAGTATTGTTGCATGGCACAACAGTTCACTGTCTGCACACTTCTACTCCAGTATAATTTCCAAGCAGGCTTCTCCTTGGATAAGACAAGTGTTTCACCTATTTTTGCAGTGGTAGAACAACATTAAGATCCCACTTTTTAAAATATATATTTTAAAATGCAGGACAAAGACTATCGTGCTTTTAACAAAACCCAAACCACCCCCTCCAAACAACCAACCACCACTACAACAAAAAACATCCCCAAACCCTCCAGACGAATTAAAAAAACAGGCATAGAAATTCTCTGAGAAGTTAAAAAATCATGCATAGAAACAAACCAAATTTACTAGAACTGTCTCACGGTGTTTCATTCTATAACCAGTTTACTAAAATTAATTAGTTAATCCTTGTGACGTTGAAGTTAGTGACTCTGGATGAAGACAAATTAATTGTCTGAAACTGCACAGAGAAGGTTGTTTCTCTGTGCTGATGTTTGGTAGATGTGCCTTGAAATGTCAGGCGGAGTCGTTACCTCTGGGGCGGTGTAAGTACCTTTTTCTGGTATGGCATAAAGGAAATGGGGATCATAAAGGCAGTCAAGTCCTCCCACTTCCAACAACAAAAACCCTAAAATATTTCAAAGCAAAGAAATAAAAATACTTTCCCAAGCAAAGGGTCACATTTCTATAAAAGAATTATACTATTGTTTACTGACTGATTTTTTTACTGCAGAAATTCTTTGAAATATTTTTTTTTCCCAAGAGAACATGTCACTTTTGACAAATCATTTTTTAAGAAAAAGCTTTGCTCAGGCATGTGCCATGTAATCCTAGTATTGATCCATCTCCCGTGCTTTTTAAAAACTCCGCAGCATGTACCCAAATGATCCCCACAGGAATGTAAATTTGTGGTATAGAATGAAACAGTCTGATGACACGGTTGTCCAGCATACTTGGAAAAATTCCTTTCCAGTAACTTCCTTTCTTTCTTCAAGGTGATGTTGGCATGTTATCTGACATCACTTCTGTGGTTCTCAGTCCATCTGTGGAATGCACTGGGACACAGACCTCTGTGTCCATCCTGTCCTAAACACCTCGCTTAAGGTCTGTATTAGGGATATTCTGTCTTTTTTCACATAACTGACGAAGGGGTCTACGAGGGTCGGTGCCTAGTTAGGGAGGCCAACCTCGCTTTCCAAATTCCTGTCTCTTAGGACAGCAGAGGAGAGTAGGGAGGAGCACACATCCATGGTAGAGGGAGCAGTCTGGATCACTGCTACCGAGCAGCATCAGGGAGCTTACCCTTCCCATCACCTTTGCAGTGCAACCGGAGAGAAATCAACAGCAAGTCTCTTCAGCCAAATCTTTCAGGGCTATCGCAATATGGGTTTTTTTTTCTCCCTTTCTCCCTGTGTCTTGGAAAACAATCATCACTACCACAGAGTAGCCAGTAAATAAAGGAAACAGCACAGAAGTGCAGTTGTGACTCTCTTGGGAGAAGGAGGAATTCAGTAAAACAAAGTTCAGCTCAGGAAATAATTTGAAGATGCTTTTGCACTCTTAGAAGAGCTGGGAGAAGAAGGGAAAGTAAAGTATTTTTTTCCTGCATTGCAAATAAGATGTATATGCTCCTGAGTAAAAATAAGGAGCATATTGAGTATATGGAGATATCCAATAGATAGTTTGGAAAAAACAAATAAAAGGCATCCATCAAGATGAAATGTAAGTAACGGTCTGTATGCCCACTGGTGGTGGAAGCAGATATCTCATGGTGGAAGTAGATATCATCTCATGGCGAGTGTGGAATGTCTGCCTGCATGGGAAGAAAAATGTGTTAATCTTGGAGAATAAGAAATGTTTCAGAGCAACAGATATTAATACCTTGGGTGTAGGATGAAGGGAAGTGTAGAGTTCTTATGCATAAAAAATGGAACAAGGCATTTCAGTCTTGTCTGGTGGGAGTCAGTTGGCTCATGTATATTGTGGCTGTAACAAATAGAAAAACATGTAATTTTTTTTCTGCTTTAAAATACTTATATTTATATTTATAATGATAGTGATAGTTTTATTTCTAGTTCTAGT
>NW_010417076.1:41781-48302 GCF_000710305.1 Buceros rhinoceros silvestris | reverse complement strand
TATATATATAAAAGAACATATTTGAAGTGCTACAGTTTTATCAAATGTAGCGTGTACGAATGGCCAGGAGACTTGTATTGTCATCTCATAGAAGAAGGGCATTTGAAATTGGTGACACATTCAGTGGCAAAGAAATCAAGTCTTTGCCCGGAATGGCAGTGCTAACAAATGTAGATGTGTTGTGCAATGGCTAATTGTTGTTGTTCTCAGTTTTATTTAGATGTTTTCTTTTGTGTTCGTGCTTCTGGGAAGAACCAATGTTCAGTGCTGCTTAGCAGTGGTTTCATTAGTCTCATGAGGGAGAGATCATTCATCTTCAGTGAAAACATTGGGTTTTTCAGGCACACAAAAGTTGGCATATCAAAACATTATTGCGAGAAAATCTTTTTTCATGCATGTTCTTTTCTTGCATAGTTTTTTTCTTCCACATCAACTTTCTTGGCATGAGCAATACTTTATGTCTGAGAAAATGTATTCACTTGGACACCACATTTGAAATTTACAGCTGACCCTCTACCAAAAAAAAAAGTATCAGAAAAGTAAGACTTTTCCAACCTCCTCCTCCAGCTCTTTATGGAGGCTGGAGTTACCACATGCAAACACCTTCCCTACATTTTTCTGGGTATGCGTGATAACGAGGTGTCTCTTTTCTGCTTTAACTCTCCAACCTTGTCCTTATTTTGTTAGCCGTACTCTGTTGTACAGATGATTTTCCTACTGTGAACATTGTTGTTGTTGTTGTTCATGTGTTCTTCCTTTAACAAATCAGCAAGAAGCACAAGCATGTTAGTTCTTTCCGAGAAGATATTAACACAAGACTTCTTGAGTTTGAGGGAGATTTCTTTCCACTAGAATTTTACATTTGGCCAGAATTGGTAATAGTTGCCATTATCACATGGGAATATAGCTATAAAAATGTTGCTGTTTCCCCAGGGAATCTAGCTGATTTTATAGCTTCAAGACATTAAATAAGAAGTTCGAAGGGAAAAAAATTTAAAGTTTCAGAAGAGGTAGAGGATCAGCTTTTCATTACTTAATAAAGGAAAGTTATATTGTGAATTTTGAAGTTGAATCAACTCTCGTTCTCAAGCTCTCTTGAAAGTACAACTCTCCAGTACAGCCCCTTGTTTCAATCAAAATTGATGTTTTGCTATTGAATGTGCTTAAAGAATAGTCTCTCTCCCAGCCCACAGAGAAGGGAAAGGTGCTCCAGTGAGATCTCAGCTCCCAAGTTTGCAGTTAATTGGGTGACTCCATATTGAAGTCCTTCCCAGAAGTGTTGAAGTGCAACTGAGACATGCATTTCATTCCTGTCTTTTGCCTCCTAGACATAAGAGCAGGCTGTTCCGGTTTTGAGGTGCCACGTCTTAATGCTTGTCCAAGGGTCAAAAGAAATAGAAATCACTGCAGTAGTTACTGAGTTTTTTTGGCCTTGAAGGCATTGCATGGCCACCTCTGAAGGGGCATCAAAAATGCAGCAACAAAGGCAAGAATAGCCCTCTGTAACAACTGTATTTTCCCACTTGTCTTCAGACAGTACATTTTGTCTTTCAGAGACCATTTTAATTTGGTGTGAATTAGCCAGTTTCTACAGGCTTTTTGGCTTCCTTTGCATCGAACTTGAGATTGGATCAAAATAGTTAATGCATGGTCACTGCAAAATGTTGCCCATATTTTGGCATAGTTGTTTTTTAAATTAGTGTTCCAACTTTCCAAGCTCTGGGATTATGTTGGGAACTAAGCTCGTATTCTGAAAAAACAAACTCTTGGTTGTGAAGAAAAGCTTGAAAAAAAAAAAAAACAATCCCTGAAGGCTGCAAAACTACGATGTAAATGAAGAGTCCAAATGTTATGTATTTTATTTATATCTTGTTTTAAAAAAAGGCCTTAAGGGCTTTCTGAAGCTTACATTTAAGGCATGCCAGGTTTTCCTAAAATTGCTAGGGAAGTACCATGCATATTCAGTCTTTTTTTTGTTTTGTTTTGTATCTATGCAACACTATATACCTCCTGTCTTAATACCATTAAAAATCTGTAATGGAAGTGTTGGGATATTGGAAGCGGTGCCAGTTTTAAGTCCTATTAGTAAGGTGTATCTTAAGTAAACCACAAGATACAATTTGGGGTCAGATACCTGCAGTTTGTAGCAGCTTTCTTCTGCACAAACCTCATAAAGTTAGCTGATCAGTAATAAAAGTGGTGCAGGGAGTTTCAAACTCATTTTGTTTGATACCTGTTGTACTCACTGGATTCCCAGCTTCATTAAGATAATAATGTTGTGTGTCTAGAGCTGGACATGGTGTTTCTGGGAAAGAGCAGGAGGACAGACTATGTGGTGGGACTTGACCCTCATGCTGGGTGCAAGAGTGCCAAATCCTTCTGTAAAAGATCACTGCTCAGCCCTTCTATGGAGTGAGATCTTAAGGAAAATGTGCTGAAGGAGAAACTTTATACAGAGGTGAACTTTTGGATAGTGTAAAAAAAAAAAGTATGCCCTGTTTTTGTGCTTACAGCTTGTTTGTAAATATTATGATTTGTTTAATCCATAGCATTGATAGTGTTTAGCTTACCCTCCCCAAGAAGGTGACACACGTATGGCATTCTGTTACCGTGCAACAGGGACCCATATGCAGAGGAGTCTTTCAATCTCACTAGTCAAAGTATTCCCAAAAGCTGATGCCCAGTGCCCTGCAGAATTGCTGGCTGGAGGTGTGGCGGCTGGATGACCAGCTGTGGAGGTGAGCACTGACCACAGCCTGCAGGGCAAACGTGAAGAACTGCAGCAGTGTGCTGTTCCCTGACCCCAATGTGTGGTATTCAAATACTGCTGGCAATAAGGGCATGTAGACTTGCTGATTTTTTAAGAGAATGGTTGGTATGGACAGCTTGAGAAATTACAGCCTCTTCTCTTGGCCCCTTGAGAAGCTCAATTTGCCTACTTTCAAGGCAGGCAGGAGGTAGACCCCAGGTGAGATGCCTGCAGTAAGCCCTGTGGGGTGGAAAGGTCTCCCATCTTTTTTTAATGATACAAGCAAGAAGCTTATGCATTAGAAAAAACAATGTTAAGTGATGTTGACGTTTACAGTGAAGGTGTCCACTGCTCCACATAAATAACAGAGAAAATGCCAGAATTGAGACTTAGGCTGGTTCTCACTGTGTGGTCACTGCCTCCTTAATTTCTAACTATTTACTTTTAGTTTTTCCAAATGTCTGAAAATTTGAGGGTCAACCTGAAGTCAGGATATACTTGTACTCAGAGAAATCATGCAGTCCTGAGCTGGTTTTGAATCTTCTGATGTTATAAGGGAAAGCTGATAGAATATGTCATGATAACTCTGAGTTCTTAGATAAATGTCAACTCCTCCTCTAGATAGGAGGAAAATGTGCAGTAGCTTCTTGTTGTACAGTAATAGTGTGTATAGTGGATGATAGATGAATGAGTTAAATAGTCTCCCACTGTCTCAAATAATCTAAATTCTCTATGACAAGAAAAAATATATTAAACAAACTGTGGCTGCAGAAAACCACAGTAGATTGATTACCCTCGTGGTGTGTTCGTTATTTAATAATGGGAGAAAGTGAGAGTGAAAATGCCTGATATTGATGTTTCTTTCCATTAGTTTGTCATTAAGGGATGGTAGCAGACCCATGTCCTAGATAAGGGCTCCTTATCTAGGAGTAAAGGGCATTGTTCTGGTCCTAGTTATGTCATTCATTTGCCTTGTGACCTTCAGTAAATTTGATTCTCTCAGTGTATAAAGACATTTTCTGCTTTCATAGACGACAACAGATGGAGGACCTGAGAGGGTGAATTTAAGAATATGCCTGCGTCTTTACATACGCATGTATATGTAGCACCTTACAGCCCTTGATTTGAAGGAGCTACATGAAAGCCACGTATTTTTACTGTTCGAATAATTTCGCTTGCTAATACTTGAACTAGAATTAAACACCACAAATGTTCCTCCCGATACAGAGCATATGTATGCACGCTATGTTCTTACGCCTGTCAAATGGATGGTTTCAGGTAAGCAGAACCATTGCATGACAGTTTGCTTTCTGACCTGAACGATTGGAACTAGCACAAATAAAAAATGGGCTACCAGTGAGCTGCTGTTGAGATGTGTGCCACTGGCAGGACAGCTAACATCTGTAGCCCTAAGGATGGTGCCACTGCCATTGCCATTTAAACATCTGTGTCTGACTACAGATGGGAGGAAGGATTTAGTATTGCTAACGTCTGCCTTGAATTTTGTGGGGATGAATAGGAGGAACGGTACACATGAAGCAATATTGCTTTTGGGTTTATGCAGCCTTCAAGCGGTTACCAAAACTGTGGCCACTGATGGCTGTTGGATGATCTGCATGAGACGAGTTTGGCATTTGAATTCAGATTGCAGTGGGAAATTTGTATTTCACAAAACATGCAGCTAATTAGCACCTGCTGGACTGCCTGTTTGGCAGCTGGGAAGAGGCCAAACATAAAACGGTTGTTGAAGATGAATTCACGTTTTATCCATGCTGGTTAGGGGAGGAGAGTGACAGGAAGTCGTTTTGCCCGAGCTTTTCAGTCCCTGCCTGCTCAGTGTGTCTGAAGGATTCCATGGAGAGTGTAGGGTAGCCATGGTACAGTGCTGCCAGCTCTCCTTGTTCGGGCTAAACATGACATAGAGCTGCTGGATCTGCGGGAGCCACCCATGTGCCAGCAATAAGTGGCAGCTCTGCTTGGTCTGGGCTGACCTTCTGTGGAGCCCTGCAGGTCTCTGCACCATGCTCTCCATGGTTTGTGTTTCTGGACATATGCTGCTAAGACATGTCTGCTGGACTGATTTGCTGGAGTTCTGTGTTGAGCAAAAGTAACCAAAACTTCTCCAGTGGAAATGGCCCTCAAAGAATTAGAGAACTGTTTGAATGGGGATGTGTCTGAGCGCACAAAATCTGTTACACCTGAGCTGGCTGTATGCCTGGGCCCTGGAAACAAGAGGTGAGTGCACGCATACCTGTTGCTTGTAACCAGGAAGTGTTTTGCCTTTGTAGTACTTGGAACGTGTATACTCAGGTCCTGACTGGCCCCTCCTTGGTACACAGGGTATACAAGGCAGAGCACACCCACCACTATATCTGTTCTTCTCACTTGCCGAGCAAGAGAGAAGTTGTGCCTGGGCTAGCACTGTGTCTGCATCTGTGCCATGGTTTCTTCACAACCTGGGTAAATCATCTGGGGAAAAAAAATCAAAACAAATTGTTTGCATAGCTGTTGCCCTAATAGAACAGGCCTTTCTCTTAAGCATGGGTTCATGTTAAAGCAAGGGCCTTACACAGCTGGTGCCTTTTAAAAAAAACAGAACAAAATCGATGGATGAATGAAGAAAAGCTGGCAGAAACAAAATGTGCTCCCTTGAAACTCTGATCTCGGGTTGCTCTGTTCTTTGTTTTTCATTGTATTCAATGGAAGAAGGTCCCAATCACAAGCTCTGTCCCTCTCCCTTAAGAATATGCCTGCCCCAGAGAAACTCACTGACCAGCTGTTTCCACTGCTGTCCCACCCCAGTGGAGGGGTTCTGTGGTCAATGTGCAGCATACCAGGTCTGCTGCTGATCACCTTTGCTACTAAATCAAGTAGTGGTTTAGTGTAAGTTCTTTAGTTTAGCGTCAACATGTACAACATCAAAACTGGTTTGGTAGCCTTTCTGCCCCTGTTCTGTAGATCAGTCTTTTGAATCTGCCCAGAAGCTACTACCTGAAGACAGAACGTGTCAGTTACTGCCTAGGTCATGGGCATACCAGTCACGTTAGGCATACACTGGTGCGATCTCAGTGGCTCAGGTCATGAAGACTTGGCATTTCCTGCGTCCTGGCAAAACTTGCTTGCAGTCGTTGACATAACAGTATTCAGCCAGTGGCTGTGCACAAATCCTGTTGTTTGGAACAGGAAGGAATTTTTCTTTGTAGCATTCGTAACACATGCTTGCACCCATTATTGTACTCAGTACACAGGTGTATAAGGCTCATCACCCTTTCAGTTTCCCATTTCGCCTGAAGAAAGCACACTCCAGCAAATAATTTTACATAATGCACCCAGTTTCCTGGTGCCTCATTTTCTTCAGTCTACTGTGAGTCTTTGCAGTGACGATTTCAAATGACCCTCCAACTTGACCCAGCTGTGGTAAAAGATCCAGCCAGTGGTTTCCTATTGTAGGCATCTTCAATGTCTTGTGGAAGGTTGCAGATCAGCTACAGCAGCATCTGCTGAGCCTTCAAACCTTGCCCCGCAAAGATACAGAAGCTTCTTCTGAATGAGGTCTTGTCCTTCCTTCCTGGTGCCAGTGAGCAAGGTGCCAAAGGCAAGTGCCCGCCTCAGCAGCAGCGTAGTGTCAGTCTTCTAGTAGAGTTCCAGCTCAATCAAAAAGGCCATTAGCTTTTCCTTAGTGCTTCTGGCTCCTGCTCTTGGCTTCCAGTGAGGATGCTGGACTAGACGAAGTGGTACTGAGGGCATCTGCGCTGCCTTCATTCCTGCTGTG
>NW_010417076.1:30653-41704 GCF_000710305.1 Buceros rhinoceros silvestris | reverse complement strand
AGTCATCACTTGGCAGTGAAGTACTTTGTCTTTTATTGAGCTTCATTCAGCAGTTTTGAATGATGATGCTGCAATTTATGCAACTTCCACACCTCTTGGGTGCCCTGTGTTTTTTGGACTGTGGGGGACTGCCGAGGAGATATTGCCCATTTGGCCATTCATGACCCATACTGAATGTCCTGTATTGTTGTTTGATTTGCATATGTTTTCTCTCTGAATGGTGAGAATGGGAAGTATCCCCATCCCAAACGGTGCCATATTGAGTCCTAAAGTAGTTGAATTTCATTCCTGAGCATTCACTACCGAGGCATATACCAATTAGCTGGCAAGATGAGAAGAACAGAATTATTTGAGTGCATTAGTGATCTTTATTCCTTTAAAGTCCTTTTTAATATAGCAGGATGGATAGCCTCCAGGTAGTGCAGGGTGTTAACTTGTGGGTGGTAGAGCAAACCTGGCATAAGAAGAGCTTGGTAGATGGGAGGTTGCAGCCCTTGACATGCCATCCTTTGATCTCTTTTCTGAGAGAGTGGGAACACAAGCACAGTGACGTATACTGTCCAGTAAAAGTCAGTGTATGAGACAGGCCAAGGAGAGCACTGTGGCGTGGTGCCATTAGAGGTCATAACAACCTACTGCTGTTGCAGCAGACTTAGGGAAATAGCATTCCTGTTGGAGAGGGAGTTTCCTGCCAATGCATCCAAAGAAATTCTTCAGATGAAGGAAAATTAAATAAAACCACTATTTTCTTAGTAAACCAAGTGGCTTTTACCCTACAAGTTGCTTCTTTTGTTACTGTGCTCCACAATATGTTCTTCTGAAAGTAATCACAGCTCTCAGCTTGTAATGGTTGGCAGGGGCTGTCAGTAATGGCATGTCAAAAACTTCCCCAAATCTATAAGTAACCATCAGAGTTTTCCGTTTATCACCTTTGTTTGTCTGCCTGTGTGTCTCACCAGCTTGTTGTCAGGTTCAAAGCTGTTTGGCACGTGGGCTGCCTTGAGCTTGTGTGTTTGTCCCACACCCTCATCCTGTGCTTTCTGCAGAGGCATATAGTAGATAAGAGCAGAACCCTTTATTTGAAAGGGACTCCCGTACCTGTGCTGGTTGCAGTAAATAGTATCCATCAGGAAAACTATTTAAGTTCACTGTAAACAATCACTGGATGTCAGTCGTCTTAACGTTCCTGTGTAATTTTTAATCTTTTGTAAAGAAATGAGCTTTATTTATTCCTTTTGACTGGTTGTAACCTAAGACCTTTGAATTACTCGACCAATATATTGAAGGGAAGGATATCATAGGTATTTACAGTCTCCCAAGGAAAGTGGGAGGGGACTAACTGTTCTCAGCCTTTTCCAGTAAAAATGAAGTTCAGAGAAGCCGTATTCAAAATAAGGGAAGTGATTGAAAGTCTGTATCGATCTGGAGGATTCTGAGCTCACAAAAGAGAAACTACTGAGGGTTGCCAGATACACATAGAAGCTGTATCTGACACGTGAAATCCCTGAATTGAAAATAATTAAATGGTAGAAGAGAATTCATGGAAATATTATGTCTTTTTGCTTTGTTCTTAAGCTACTCTTAGACATCAGGTTAAGGTCACAGAGGCAGGATTTGGAGACAGATGGACTTTTTGTCAGACCCAGTACAGTCATTATGAAGTTACTGGTGCATTTGTAAATCCAGTCTAGCCAAAGCATTGCTGCTTCTTGGCCCTGGATGGGTCACAGTAAAGGAGTTAGGATCTTTATGGGGGAGAGAGATGGAAAAATTAGGGACAAAGGACAAAATCTGGAAGGAACCAGATTCAAATTCCTTAGTCAATAGAATTATTTCTGTGTAATCACTGTGCTTCTACAATTCTATACTTTTGTGTCTGTGTCTACGCTTGCATAACTTACACCATCTGGTTGCTGCAGCATTCACTGGGTATTGGTGTGGGTTGTGGTTCTGTGGGCATTTCTCTAAGCAGCTAGGATGATTTAATTGGATTCTGCTATGAAAAAACCAGACTGAGGAACTGAACCTAAACTAAAAGTAACCCAGGAAAAGAAAAAGCATCTGTTTTAACCTGGTTCTGTTCTGTCATCTAGTTCATCACTCAGCTGCGTACAAGCTGAAAGCAAGCACTGACAGTGGTACTGACTTTTTCATGTGTGAGGTGTTTGTGAAACTGCAGTCTCAGGGAAGTGGGTATGAAACCGCTGCCTTAAACTGTTCTGAGTTTGTTCCCTGTCACACTCTCTGTGAAAGGCATTTGCACGCTGCATGGGAATTTGGTACGTAACATGTCTTTGCAGCCAGCGTGTGAAGGTCACTGTCCAGAGAAAATAGGAATATCCAAGTTAAAGTGTTTATGCCTAATGTGAACCTTATTTCAGTTCCTCCAAGTAACTGCTTCAGATGTTTTACATCACTTTCAAAGTGAGAACTCGTTCCTAATGTCTTTTTCCTTTCTTGCCAGATAATCTGATCAAAGCCATCCTGTCAGCAACCAAAGATTACCGTCTAACTCCAGCTCTTGACAGGTAAGATGAGACCTTTAGAACAGGAGTAGAAGTGATTATTTTCGACATGTCTTAAATAAATTTTGCTAGATATTTTTGCTGGAAACTATTGCTAATAAATTTTTCTGTGATTTGGAGTTAGTTGAAGAGCTGGAAACTGAGTCCTTTTTCCAGTAAACCTGTAGACTCTGGAGACCTCTGTTAAGTCAAACATGAGTAGAAAAAAGCATTTACCTTTTGACTATTTCCTAATCTTCTGTTTCATATGGTGTTACAATACACTCCTCTTGACTCTTTTTCAAGTAAATAGGAGGTTTTCAATAAACACGTTCTTTTTCAGCCTTTCTGACAAAACAAGAGGATCACGCGGAACTCTTAGAGAGAAAGAAGGGCTGGCTTGTTTTAACAGTGTTTCCCTAATACCTCACTCTTAAAGCATGAATGTGTGATTATGTTGGCCAAGTCTGTGCCAGGATGTGATAGCAGTCTCCTGGGTCCTGTGGTGTTTGAATTGATGCCTTTAGAAGAAGCTCCTTTGATTCTTCAGTCCTGTTGCAGAGGTTGCTTTTGAAACTCACTGGCATGTTTACAGTCAGCTTCCCAATGATAGTCCTTTAGTCTTTCCTCCCCTTGCTTTGCTGTCATTCCTCCCTTTTGCCCTGCAGTTTCGGTTTAGTGCCACCTCCCAGACTGGAGGTAGTTTCTTTCAGATTCTGTCAGAGGTTTTTACTGGGACATGATCTATTTTCAAAATCCTGGTACTATTTCTTTGCAAGTAGCAGTACTTCCTGGAAACCGGACTGGCAATACAGCTTCTGCTTTCTGAACACGTTGGTTTTATTTCCTGGGCCAGCTCCCATTCTGCCCATTTCTCCATTACAAAGTTCATAAGCTTTTCCAGCCTTTCCGTTGATCTCCGCATCTTTCATGTTGATTGTAGAGCATGCCCGCTGTAGTTAGAGTTGGGAGTTACTCTCTGTGTGAAAGTTTATTCTTAGTTTTTGCAGTCTATGTGCTAATTTAGGTTGCTTTGAAGTTTGCCTTGCCTCACGGCAATGCTGGATAGGGTTAGCCTTCAGAGTTTGGATTAATTTGAGAAATTATGTCTAGAAGGCAAAATAATTTTACAGATGACCTTCTTAGAGATCTGCACACAACTGAGTCTCACCTATCTGGGGTTTATCTCAGCTCTGGTTGGAGAGTTAAGATTTTAATCTGTTGAAAAATCCACATATAGAAGGTTACTCATGGGAAATTAATGTTAATGACAGAGAGCGAGTGGGAGATTCTTGCAGGGAAGGTTAATATAACTGTGACCCTGCTGCTCACCTGTTTTTTGAAGAGCTGAATGTTTCGGGTTTTTTAAAAGTAATTTCTCAGGAGATTGTGAAATGTAACAACTCTAGCACCAACTGCTCACTTTGGTTTTATGCTCTTTTAAATGAGTTTGGTGCAAAGATCTCAAAGACCTGGTACTCAAGCCTTCATGAAACGTATGCAAAGTCCCTGAGATACCAAGTATGAGCAAGACTAAGAAACAGATTAGAAAAGTGTTTCTGTAGCATTGCAGTAACAAGGTTTGTCGGTCTGTATGCTTGTAAACAGATATCTTGGAAGTGCTGCTTTCTTGGGAATTTTTGGGATAAACGTGAAGCAGTGGACGTTGCTTGTGTAGCACATGCGACTCACAGTCAGATACCTCCCAGAGTCCTTCCAAGTGAGCAGGTCTTAGGAAAGATAAGAATTGAAGCTGATGTAAGAGAAAGTGATAAGAAAGGCTTGGGATAAAATGCTGCAAAGTGAGAGCCTAAGGCAGTAAGTGGATGGAGTTACAACAGGGAGGTTATTACGAGAGAGAGAGCTTGAGTATCGTAGATGGTGTTAAGGTTACCACAGTGCTCCTCTTGGAAATCTGCTTGGTGAGTAAGGCATAGATGAAGACTTGGGTATGCTTCCAGAAATATTCTTCAGCTGTGCTGATCAATGAATTACAGTGTTGGCAGCAATGGGTATCTGCTGTTTTGGATTCCAGAAGAGCTCATGGAGCAGACTGGTGAGGGTAGGTTAGCTACTTTGTCATCTTGTTTGAAGTTCAGAGCAGAGCCCAACATTTCCTCTCTGTGACAGCTCCAGTGTGGTGGGAGCAGGACCTCAGGGTTTGGCTCACATCATTATGGCTCACTGGTCAAGGAGAAAGTCCAAAACTCTCCCCTTTGCTCACTACCTTGGAGCAACTGGAGAGGGCCTGACGTAAGGAACCTTTAAAGGCCGCTTCCAACTCAAACCATTCTATGATTAAGGGCTGAAAAAATGCCTTATTGAGAGAGAGTTAGAGACACAGCTGAAGTCTGAGATTTTGAGTCTAGTGGGCTGATTCTAGCAGTAGGGAAAAGCTCCAGGTTCACCTTCTTTCCAGGATAGAGTTACACTGACATTTCCTCTGTTGGCCAAGCCAGTCTAAGACGCTATATTTGCTGCTGCTGCCTGCTCTCAGACCCTAGCCCCCTACCTTCTCCTCGTGCTGCTGCTATTGTTTGAAGAGGAACTTTAAAGTGAGTCACTGAAACGATTCCAGTTTAAAAGTTTTTGTCTTAACCTGTGTCATTCCAGTGACCTCACTTAACAGAGCTCCCCTCACAGTGAAGAGTTGCACTGGCACAGCACTGCAATGGCAGCTGGAGAGGCAGAGGGCTGGGGGTGGGTGGGGAGGGTGAGTGCTGCTGAGCCTGTTGAAGCAAGTGTTCATGTAACCATACACTGAATGCAGGTTTCCCAGGGGAAGGGTGGGAGAGGCAGGAGAGGTGAGGTCAGAGCAGTGTGTGAGAGCACAGGAAGGAAAGAGGGGATTAGAGTTGCATGGTGGGGGATCTCCACCATCTCTTTGGTCTTGTTGCCACCCAAGTTTCTCCATTTCTGTCCTCTTTCACAAAGCTGTCCCTTGAGATGTTACCTTTACTTGACTTCCATAAGCCCTGGAAATGAACTTGTTTGATTATCGCTGTGCTAAAAGGGCATCCTGATGCACCTTTCCTGACACAATGTAGTGACATGGTGCTGAAATGAGGCAAACATGATCCTTCCAGGTCTGCATACACTTTTCGTCATGCAAAAACAGCTTTGCCAACTCACTCCAACTAATCCCTCCATTGTGAGTAGAGTTGTGTTGATAACTAGCAGAAGCTGGAGGGCATTTGAGCAAATGCTATAGTTCACACCTGTAACACAGTGTAAGTGATGCCATGCTTTCTTAGTTTTCTTCATGACTCCCTATTATGGCACCTTTGTGTTGAACTGTTTATAGTAACCTGCTTCTGCTCCAGGACAGGAGGTGAGTAAAGCTGCAGCTGTGTTTGTGAGGTAGATGCAACTCGGCTCTTAGCTTTTCTGTAAAGGATTGGCGATCCAGGGGACTTCCCCTGGAATCAGTGTCCTCTTCCATCAGAGCTGGCATGCTTTTCTCCCTAACGCAGATATCGGTGGGCTTTGTCTTTGACACTTCAGAGTTCTCTTGCCATCTGTTGGCTTTTCCAGGCCCATTTATATCACTGGCATTTTACCTGCTTGCTTTAGTGGCTCCTCCAGTGGCCTGCCCCTCCTTCAGGGCTTGGTTTCTAGTTCCATGGCTCTTCTGCTGGCTGGACTTCAGTAGATTTTTGGGGTTAAATCTCTGTGGTGATGACCTGTAAATTTCCTATGAAAAAGCATAAATGCAAAAAACTTGACTGACCCTTTTATATTGCCTCCAGGTGGTAATGAAAGTAGACTGAGAGTTTGAGCTTATAACTAACACATTCTTTAGTAATGCAATATGTAAACTAACAAGTGAGGAAGGAATTTGATAGAGCAGGAGAGAAGATGTGTGTGTCCCTCTGGCTCAGCTTGATAGCACCAGTTAAGTAGCAGCAGCCAGATCAAAATGGAATATGCTGAGCCTTCCTAAGTATCGAGTTACCCTAAAGATGTATTTTTAAATTATTCTGTTACATCTTTCCTCAAAGCCTTTCGTTCCAAAGTTGCGTAAGGGAAGGCTTTGTGGTTTTTCTCCCATGACAAATCCCTAAAGCACTTTGATAAGAGAGGAAGAGGAAGTAGCAATTGCTACAACGCTTACACGTGTTTACAGTGCTCCATTGTTCAAGATGATCTGTGTGAATCCCAGTCTTGGTGTAGGTGAACTCAGCCTCTGAGAATCTGTGTCAAGAGACTACACATCTGGCTGCAGCTCCCAGCTTTTAGGGCTTTAGGGAAAGTCCATGACCCTCCTTCATACCACCCTGGTAGCAAAACGGAACCTGGGCTGCATGCAGTGTGTTCTGTTCTTGAACTCTTCTGGAGAAGAAATATACACTAAACAAACAAAAAGGTGTTTGCATGCTTCTTTGTGGAGAAACAATTGAGCTGTAACTGATGCTGTTTGCACGGTGTGTTTCTTCAGAAACTTGTCTGGAGCCAGCAGTGACTTTGCAGATTTCCCAAGCTCAGGTACCATCAGTGCTGGGTGGGAAGGAGCCCAGCTACATTAGTGCCAAGTGTCCAAACTTCTGGTTTGGATGTGAGGTCAGGTGCCTGACATCCCTGCCGAATGCTTCGCTTTCACAGAACCATCAGGATGGCCCTGCAGTCTTTTTACTGTCCCACAGTGTGATTACCAAAGCTGGTGAGACCAAGCCAACTCACCTTTCTGCCTCTCTTGATCAAAACAGTGCTAGCTGCCCAGACTTGATGTACGTACCTGATGTGCAGAACCCAGGCTATGTCCAAGGCTCACCTTATCTTCATCACAGGCACCTGAAGAAAGCAATCTGCACCTGAATACTGCCTTCTGAATGTGTACCAGAAACTTCCAGCTTTGCAATGAGAGTGAGAAAAAGCTGCTAGAAGATCAAGGATTAGACCTTAGCGCCAAGAACATATTAATGAAAAATCTTATCTAGGGACTTAAGGAAAAAGGAGGATGCATTTAAATATGTCAAGACTATGACAGTATAAGAGTGGTTCAGACATAAAGCTGGGTAAAAGTTATTAATCTATTGGTTATGACGAGTAAAGGCAGAACCAGTCAGTTAAGTGTTTGTTTCATTTTTGAAGGTAAAGATAGAATGTTGTTGTCCCATTTTACAGCAATGATTAAATTCTTTGTGTATTTTTATTAGTGACTGTAAGGATGTTAAATGGTAACTATCTGTCTTTTTAAATCAGTGAGGACTGAAGAGTGTTTAGAGTTAAATAATTATTTTTGTTATTACTATTGGCTTTTCGGAGAAATATGGAAGAAATATGGAAGATGACAAAGAAGTGGCTCTAAGCTGCTTAGTTTGAATTTGCAGGAAAAATCCTGGAAAGTTAGATCTGGGAAAGAGCAAGGATGGCAGCACAACTGCTGTGAGTTACCTTGAGTTTTGTGGAAATGAATCTTGTAGCGGATATAATTTTTTAGGTTAACTAGAAGCTCAGTTGATAAAGGTAGCCTTTTAAAAATAAGCATTAGTTATTTGTCTCAGTCTAGTATATTCTGATTCTACACAGAACTGTTGTAGACATTCTTTTTAGGAATGGAATATGTCACAGAGCTTTAAAAAGTTACTGTCAGAGTTGAGAATTAATTCTTTAGAGACACTCCTCATGTCATCCCATTGGTAGGCATTTGAGATGGTTAAAACAAATCTGGAGGAAATGTAAAATTACACTAGGAAAATTTGCCAGAGCGAGAGACTGAGGAAGTTAGGAGTAGGAGGGCCAGATTAGTCTAGACCTTGTTGTAGGGCCCTTCTCTGAACTCCTTTACTGGAGACAAATCAGAAGTCAGGCATCTCAGAGGTGACAACGCATGCAGATCATGCTTACAAGATGAGTATTATGTTCTGCAAACCAATGACTATAAGACGAGCATTGGAGTGATGTACATAAAGTCTATGTTAGAGAGACTCTGCTTTGAGCTGCATTAGCTCCGCATGCTGGTCTTCTGGTGTCAGTGCTTTGGAGATCTGGGGAGAGGCTGAAAACAGTTCAGAGAGGTACTGCAAATGTGACTCAAGATCTAGGAGAGCTGCAATACTGTAAGAGATGTGATGAGCTCACTTCAGTTTATATGGTCAAGAGAAGATTAAGAATGGGCTTTGATCAGTCTACAAGTTCTGTGTGGGAGCAGGGCCATAAAGAGAGGCTGCTGGAATAGCTTTGGCTGGTGGAATTGGTTCTTCTAGCTCATGTGTAGTGCCTCATGCTCACCAATCTGACCTGTGACTGATTATCCACCTAGAAGCAGATGTTTACAGACAGTTGTTTGTCAGTAAGTGGATCACATGCAGATGTGGAAGGGTCTGCTGACAGTAGATGGTGCTTTAATTTAGCAGAAGAGAGAAGAATGCGATTAAGAGGTTTGAGGCTGAAACAAACACATCTGTATTCAAAATTGCTGAGAGCTAACATCTTAACAGCAAGGGGGAAGGGGTAGAGGGGAGTGAATAGCTTGTGGCCTTTGGATTTCAGTATGGTATTCTTCAAAATGTAAAATTAAGAAAAGTCATGGCTCAGAGACAACTGGATAGAGAAATTACAGTATTTCTCCAGCAGTCTGTAGTGTAGCAGATCAAACTAACTTATTGTAATCATCAAAACAGTGTATTTTTGTGGGAGATTTCACTTAAACTGAACTATGTCTTTTTTCCCTCTTGCAGCACCTTTTCTTCAAAGGTTTTGACAGAGCTGTTCCCATCTTTGTCACTCAGTTGGGTGAACTTGGGCCTGACTCTGCTTTCTCCTTGTCACCACAACTGTATTTTTGTTCTGTGCCGTTGTCTATAAAGTTCTTACTCCACCGTGATTTGATTATCACAAACATCCACACTTCTTTGGTCCTTAGAGATGTGAGTGCTGGGCTAATATGTCCATCTTCTTGAGGAGGTTTTTTCTTTTGGAAAGGCTGGGATCTGTAAAGAAACTTAATCTCAATTAGGGAAGCTGTTCCTGAGCATCTCATAGTGCTGTTAACTCTGTGCAAATCTCAAGCTAAAGGCTCTGTCAACAGGGTAACCCTCAGTGGTTTAGCTGAGTCTTTAAGTGTGCTCCAGCCCCACTCTGCAAAAGCGGACCCCACAGAAACAGAGCTTTCCTCATGCTGGCTCTTTAGACTGCTCACAGTGAGGACAACCTAGAAGAGACCAGTCGACTGTTCCTGAGACTAGGAAGGCCACCTAGTCCAGAGATCTGCTCCAAACATCTGACTGCCTTGGACACTTTCCGAAAGAGGCTCTGCAGACACGTATCCCTTCAGTGAACTACCAGAGATGGAGGCACATTGCCAGAAGAGCCAGCTGCATTTGGGATTAGATGGCTGGAAAGAAGTCCTCTCTGTCTTCAAAACCAAATCAGTTTTTAACATCTGCTGCAGAGAGCTCTAGTGACTTGCAGTTCCACAAGAAACTGTTCTCTTCCTTCTCTTTACTGTTTCTTTGTTAATTAAGGTTATTTTCCTTCCCCATCCTCACTCATTGTGTTTCCATATACATCTCCTACTGGACAGGAGTGTGTGGGGGGGTGTTTCTTTTTCTGTCTCTTGAAATCTTATAACTGCAGCAATTTTGCACATAGCAAGGTGAGCACACCCCTGACAAGATCTGCCTGCACTCAGAAAATTGCTTGGAAGAGAGTATTTCCTCCCTAAGCCTTTGGTTTATTGTTATTTCAGTGCTAAATGAATAATGAGAAGGTTTAAGTAAACAGATGGGTTTGATTCAAGCCCATCATACCAGGGGTGTGGGAGGAGACGAGCTGCTTGTCCTGACAGCTCATCTCATTAGGCCCCACGTGATGTGAGGTGTTGAAAGCAGTTTATCACACGTAATGCCTGGGCATGATGGAGTGAGCTGGGGATCAAGTGTATCTCTGTCTTTCTCTTAATATTCCAGAAGGTTTCCTGTAGTTCTCAGATAGTACAAACTAAACACGTGCCGCTCAGTGTGTTTGAAGTTATGTTACAAAAATCACCTCTTCCCTCTGTTTCTTCCACAGTCTCAGCTGCCGGCGATGTATTATTGTGGGAAATGGTGGAGTACTTGCAAATAAGTCATTGGGGTTAAAAATTGATGACTACGATGTTGTTGTCAGGTAAGTCTTTGGCATCTCAGTTTTCTTGTCATATATTCAGTTTCTGTATCAGTTCACATGCTGTGCAGGCAAACATTAAACCTACACTAGTGAAAATACCCATTTGTAGGGAAGCATTTATTAATATGGAGGGGAAAAGAAAAGAGTATATAAATGTTTTTTAATTGTTGATCACATCAAAGAATAAAGGCAGTCCTCAAGCATTCCATTTGCCATAGCTATTTGGGAATATGGTCTCTCCTATGATCCCTTGATCCTATGACCTTTCTCTTCATAGCTGCTTACTAAAAGCTGCTGCTTCTGTGATGCTCTTAGGTGGTGAGCAGTAAAAAACATACTGCTGATCTGCCTCCAGATATATTTCCTAGGTAGCTAGGGAAGTATTATTGGTCATACATGTGTAACGTTCTCTAGGACCTACACTTCACACTTAGGATC
>NW_010417076.1:21890-30555 GCF_000710305.1 Buceros rhinoceros silvestris | reverse complement strand
GGAAGAACTAAGAATGATGCAGCATAGGGTCTTAGGAAGTAGTAAGCTTCCATGAGTGAGGATCCAGTACTGATTAAACCCTGTAGGTGGGCCCTAGAAGCTGTTACTACTGTGTTTCACTGTGGGTGATGATTCTGAATAAGGGAGCAGAAGCAGAGTGGTATAGGAGTGGAACGGACCACAAAGTTAGGACTTCTTGCTTTTGCTGAGGGCCCAGGTCATTGCCATCTCAGAATGCTTGAAAAGCACGCTGATATGTGAAATTGCAGGTCTAGTCATAACTCTTAGTAATAAATCTGTCGAGTCAGGGAGGTGTTCTGGGTGGCTGGAGATCAACAATCATAATACCTGTACTAATGGGGAGATGCAGAGCGAGAGTGTGTGTAGGAATGAGGGGGAATGTGCTCTAGGGAGCTACAGACCCATTAATCTGACTTGAAAAAAATGGAGAGCTTTATAGCAAGTTCTGAATCATGAGTATCAAAATATTACGATAGAAAATAGGAAAAACGGGATAGACCACAGTGCAAGTTTATAAAAACTGGTTTAACATAGTCTAAGTTGGTATTTCTTTTCCTTAGTAAGATAACTGATTTCATATTAAGAGGAATGTAGCTGATACCGTCTCTGAACTTTAGTCAGCCATGAGATGTGGTGGCAAATAGCAAATTCTTGGCTAAGCTGGAAGAAAGAAAGGGATTAGTGGAAGAATTTAAGGCATAGTGAAGGGTATCATTTAGCGTGGTCTCCTTTCTCTCCCATGTGCTAGTAACGGGCACATCAGGAAATAATAGAACATACACAGAGTAACAGATATCCTCCAACTCTGGAAAAAAAGACCAAGAAGATCCCTTTCAGTCCCTTGTTTCTGTGAACGCTTCCATGTTTCTCCAGCAGTGCTCTGGACATGGGGATGACTGTTTCAGAACCACAGGAAACTTTGACAGTGCTTCTCCTAGTTCATCCCACTATCAGTTTTTAGCAAAAAGCTCTTACTACTCATCATAATCTGGTGACTTGCAGTTAACTTGAGCTGAGTTAAAATTTAGTTATAGCCTTTTCTTGGGCTCAAAATGTTCAAAAACGAGCAAAAGAACTGTTTTAATCTGGACTAAGCCACCCACTAAGATTTACAACAGAAAGTCCACTATTTAATTTCAAATGAAAAGTTGAACCTTTTCTCTCCACATCAGTAAATCTTAAGTCAGTTTGCAAGCTGAGAGGATAAGAGGGCAGCTAAGCACCTGTCCTGTTTGTGGACTGGATAAAGGAGAGAAAAGTCAGCTGTAAAGGTTAAATGAAGCCAGGTGCTTGGATGTGGGACTGAGGAGGTGAGAGCAGGCTTCTTAAACGTATCCAACTGCTTGCTTTACTTCTGTGAAGGGTGAGGAAGGCCCTTGTATTATAGCATCCTTTTTCATGGGTTGCACAACGCCTCCAAAGGATCAGATTTGCGATCTAGGATATGAATGTTAAGGCAAAAAATGTGATACATTTGTGAACAAAGGAGTGATCCAGCAGTATATGGAGCTTTTTGATGCCTCGTGTGTTACCATATAAGGATTGCTATTGCAGCGAGAAATTTTAATCTTGTGGTGAAGAGAGGCAGATCAGCTGTACAGTTCTAAAACAGCTTGGAGTGAGTTAGTTACTCTTTTTCTTTAACTGGATATTACCAGATTTCAGTGCAGGCCTGTCACACTGGCACGAGCTTCTTGCACTGTTTACCTGGCAGGAGCTTTTTGCAGCAGTCAGTCATTGGTGCTCTGAAATGCCTCCTTAGAGTAGATTGTGGACAGGGGAAGAACACGTGTATCAGAAATTCCCAGTTAGAATGAGATAGGGATTCACCTCACGATGATACTTTAGTGATATTTGAGAGGGTCTTCCTGGTGCCAAGATTAGGAGCTAGTGTCTCTAAGTTCCTTATGTCACCAGCAGACACAGATAGAAAACCACTGAAACTTCCTGTGGTGAAACCAGCCTGCCGTGGGCAGTACGAGGAAGCCTGGCATCCTAACTGAGGTTTTCTAAGATTTAGCTGTGTTGATAACCACCAGCGTGTCCTGCCTGAGAAAGGGTTCAAGCTGTGTAGTACACACCTTCATGAACAGATCGTGGCTGCCAGAACTTTTCCTGCTCCATTGCCTGCACTGCCCCTGGGGCACTGACCGTGGGGCTGACAGTTGGCTCATTAGCAGGACTCCAGCACTATGACTCCGTCAGCAGCTTGCACTCTGGCCCTTTGCTGCAGACCTGAGTTCATTTCACTTGGGGAAATGGTTTGTTTTGTTTCCTGTCTAGATGCAAAGCAGGGATCCCAAGTTTTGGGAGTTTTAACAAGGTAAGCAGCAAAACAGCGAACCCAGCAGCTGGGGGTGGGGGGAAACTCAGCCAAAGAGCTACAGGTTGACACTTTAAATGACTGCAAACACTAACCCTTAACTTCAAGAAGACAGATGACGATACACCTAACAAGCTTTCTTTATGTAGAACTTTGTTGTGTTTATCTCTGTGAGGTTTAGAGCCATGTGCCGTTATGCAGGATCATCTACGCGAAAGAGACGCAACACCTTGAAGTTTAAATAATGCCCATAGCAAGAGTGAGTGATGTGTGAACGCACCATCAGCAACAGAGGAAAAATGAAGGGATTGGGCTGGCTGGGAGCACTGTTCCTACCGGCACTCGGGTCTAGATACCTCAAAGTCAGGGTACAAAGTGAGGGTTTATAAACCACAAAAAAAGGCTTCGTCTCCTGTATAAATTGTGGTGATGCTGATTCTTAAGCTGTTTTCCCTTTAATATTTTTTTCCTAATGATTAAGTATTTTTACAAAAAACACTTGGGAACTTACTCTCCTTAATTCTGAATAGAATTTCAGTTTGTATACATGGATTTTCTTCTACTAAAAGGTTTCCCACCTAAAGTGCTTACCCAGGCTGAAAAGGACAAATCCAGATCCTCATTAACATTCCTACATGGCAAAATTTGCAGTCCATAAGCACTTTCCAGTATATTGAACTACCCCAAGTCAAGAAGGCTGCAATAATTCAAACAGGCAATGCTTTTCCATCAGGGGCTGCTGTTTGATGTCAGCAAGATTTGTATTCCAAGTTACTGAAATTTCCTCAGCTTTCAGTTTCTAGTTTTGAATAGAAGTTCTGAGTAACCTTAACGTCATGAAAGTCATCATTGCTGTTAACACAGAGCAGTTTGTTTTTTGAAGGGAAAAATCTTTGTCCCTGAGGGGTATTTTAACAAAAGTATGGCTAAACACATAGCACTCCTTCAGAAATCAGTGCGTCCAGGAGCAAAGCTGTGCGTCTGCTTGGGTGTTTTCAGAGTGAGATGCACTTCTACAGCAGAAACTCCTTTGAGTCAGCAAGGCCACAGTGCTGCTGAGCCTTACCCCAGCTGCGCAGCCCAGCCTCTTCCTTTGCACTGATACTGCAAGGCAGCTCGTCTTTTGGATAGGACAGTTTGGGGAAATTAAACCAGATGGTTCTTTTGGGATTTTTGAAAATCATTAGCTGGCTTAGTTCCCTAAACAATCTCACTGCAGGTAAGATGAGCAGTGTAAACTCTGGGCTGGGCTTGGAGCATGAGACCAGTTTCAGTGTGCTTTAACTGCTGTGGAGCTGCATCCTCTGTTTCAGCACAGTCCTGCAGATTCTAAGACATCCCAGGAGTGATGGGATGTTAAAATTTTAATGCTTAGTTTATAACTCCAAATTTGCAAGGACAGTATTTTTCCATTTCCTTTTCCAAAGCTTCCAAACAAATTAAAATCACGAGTGGATATACAGAAGTGGTTTGTTTTATATTCAATGAAATGATTTAAATAACTTCTAATTAAACTGTTGGCACTTGGTATAAAGCTTCATAAATGTTTGTGATGAAGATCTGCAAACATTAACAGCTGTGCACAGGGATCTCTTGCCTGGCAGTGATTGCTGCATCATCAGTGTACACGAGTGTAAGTGGGAATCCATGACAGGCTTTTCTCTGGTTGCCCTGCAGGCTGAACTCTGCTCCGGTAAAGGGCTTTGAAAAAGATGTGGGTGGCAAGACAACTCTTCGGATCACATATCCTGAAGGTGCAATCCAGAAAATGGAACAGTATGAGAAGGATTCCCTGTTCGTTCTGGCAGGATTCAAATGGCAGGATTTCAAGTGGCTGAAATACATTGTTTACAAGGAGAAAGTGGTAAGAACACTGTCAGCTGACATTGTAAAGGTCACCTAATTAGAAACAGTGGGCAAACATGATACCACAGTCATATTTGCCACATTTTGGTCTGTGAGGTGTTCCTCCGTGTGTCCTGCTGCATTTAAGTGAAGGCTTTTTTTACAAAGACATCTCTCTGTAACCTGACCTTGCATCACAGATGAAGTTTTCTATTCAAGATCACGTTGGCGTGTACTCTGAACGACTAATTTAATTTTTATTTATTTTAAAGAATATATAAAGAGTCTAGGTTTTGCATGGATTATATGGACTCTTAGGATTTAAGAGCACAGGAGGGAAAAGAGCAATGGCAAGGGGAGGAAATTGGAGTTTGGGGATAAGGATGTAATGGCACAGGAGGGGAGAAGACAGCAACAGCACACCTTGTTGAAAAGGCTGCAATCCACAGAGTTAATGTGGCTTCCTGAATAGCACAGGCCATTATATTTTGCTCAGTTATTGCTGTACCCAGATTCATGATTTGTGTTTGGCTAAAGTATCATCCAGAAGAACGGTATTGAGTCTTATTTTAAAACACTGAAATGGTGAATCTACCATGTTCCCCATGTAAATATTTTGACCCAACCAGTTGCAGTAGTGTCCTTCTGAAGTACTATGGACCTGTAACCATCAGGATTGAGCTCTGTAATTCACGTATCCTAAGTGGAATTGGGGTGTAATCAATGATTTCTCATTCAGTGGGTGGTTTGTCTTTATCCGTTGCCATGAAATTCAGAATAAATGCCCTCTATTTGGGTATAGTTCTTCTTTTACAGATCTTATTTAGTTGTTTTGAAATTCTTTAATGATTTTTCATCAAATAACCAAACATTAATGTTCAGAGGGTGGGATGTTATACTGTGTGTTTAGAACAGAGAGAGGAGGCTGGCAGCTCACCATATACAGAATAAACCAGTCTGGGAATATAATTGTACACTGTTGTTACCTAGATAGCCTTAAGTGCTCTACTCTTGTCTTACACTGGCACCAACTTGCAATTATTTCCCTGGTACCAGACAGGTGAAGTTACTTGTCAGCCTCTGGGCAAGTACAAGTGGGCTTTCGTAACATGAATAATTGAGTCAAAAGTAATTTTCTTTGATTTGTGTCACGCTCTTGGTTTTCCTTCTGGGCAAGGGAAAGCCTTGGCAGTGTCAGTGCCCTGCAACCTGAACACAGCTGTAAGGACTCCCTAGTATTTAGCTTTGAAGTTCAAAGGATGGATTGGTTTACTTCAAAACATATGGAATTTCCACCTGATCTTGCAGGCATGCAGTCATTCCTAGGTTCTAATGTGGTATCCCCTGCTCTTGGAAAGATGCAGTGAATAGTTTGTTAAAACCTGCCAGCAGACTGGAGAGAGCGATTGCAGCAATCTTAACGTCAGTGCCCAGCTTGGCAGAGAGCAGAAAGAACTTGAGCTTCTTGCATTGCATGTTATTTCAATGCTCTTGAGGCTGGCTCCTTATCCTTCATTTCTTTGGAATAAACACTCCTCTTTTTTTTTTTTTTTAATTCTCGTAGGTGATGTTTTCCAGGTTTCTTAATTCCTGTTGCTCTTTCAAATGCCTGCAGTTGACTGATCTTTTTCTTAAAGACCAGTGCTCAAAAATGTAGAGTACAGCAAACAGAGAGGAGCAAATAGCTGCTTCACTAGCTCACACTTCTCATTTGTACTGTTTTGGCTGCCTTCTCCTCAGTGCCATGGGACTGAAGGTGAATGTCCAGTTCCTTGAGACTCTTTTGGCAGAGCTTTCCAGCATACCTGCCATTCTTTCCAGATTTGTGTCCTCTGCAATTTAATAAATGCCAGAAGCCTTACTGAATTCCAGTTCACGTCTTGCTTCTCCTCATAATATTTTTTTCCTGTAGAAAGAAATTGTTTTTCTTTTAAATAATGATTCGCTCTTGACAAATCCACCTGAGTTGCTACTCAGCCAGGTGCTTACAAAATAATTAATCTTACCATTCTAAGAATTGAAATAATAAATCAACTCTCTTCCCTTTTTTTGCCTTCTTAAGGCTAGGGCACTACTTTTGTCGATTTTTCAATCCTTTGACACCCTACCTGTCCTTCATAAGTTCCCAAAGGGAACCATTGCTGGGTTTTGAGGCTGCTGAGCCAGTTCATTGAACACTTGGGGATGCAGTCCAGGTGACTGGAAAATATCTGGCTTGTCCTCTCTGGTCTGATCTCTCTCTGTTTGAGGTTGAGATCTTGCTGTCACTGGCTTTAGCTGCAAGGAGGTGGCTAGCACAGCTGCTTTTTCTGGAGGAAACTGATGCAAAAAGTGCTGTCTCTTTGCTAGACAAAATGACTTGACAGAGAACTAGCAGTGCCATGGGACTAAGACATAGTGTCTGTTTGTTCTGGTAGTGAGTGTTAGTATTTCTATCAGTATGGTGAGGCCAAAATGACAAATGCCTGCCCAGGACTCTCTGTGGCTAGTTTCTGTTTTCTCTGCAATTCAACTGAGGGAGAAAGGGATTTTCTTCCGTTTCTGGATTCAGCTAGAGACACTTGCTTGACCTAGGAGCTCTGTATGCTACTGTTACTTATTCCTTGTGTGACATTAGGACCGACCCTCCGCAAGACTTCATCTCCTCTGCAAACTAGTGGTTACGGGCAGGAGTCTGACCTCAGACTAGAGATAAGCGAAATCCAAGCATCCTCCTGAAGAATAGGACTGCTGTGGAAGATGACACATTCCCCAAAAAATGGGCTGAACTCTGCCCTCTGATATTTCCTTTGCCTCTGAATGTTAATGACAACTGCATGTGGACTATCCATGGTACAGCCACAGGTGAGGTATGAGACTTTCTGAATTCCTTCAGACACCAGACCTGGAGCTCTTTGGACCTGCTTGACAATATTCTGGGCCAGGTACTAGGGTCCTTGCTTAGTCCTCTCTTGAGTAAATGAAATCAAAGGGAGTTTATCTGAGCAAGAGTAAATGAAAGGCGAATGCTATTTATTACTGGGGTCAGTGGTCAGATAAGCTTATTGTCCCTGCAGCTGAGAGGGATTTGCTCTGTGTTATGTTAGTCTTTTGGCAGCTCTTGCATACTGAGGAAGAGAGAAGTGCTTTGAAGAGAGGGGGATTTTCAGGAGGTGTTACAAGGAAAAAGAATTGGTGTGATGTAGAAGCAGCAGCAGAACAATGAAGCAAGGGATTTGATGTGTTTGTTACATACAGTCTGGTGCAACAGCCTTCCAGAGATCTGCTTGATATCTCAGTGGCCTGGAAGGCACTGTATCCAGAGAGAGGAGTGGTGGAGTACGGACCAAATAAAAATAAAAGCTTAGCTTCTTTTTATTTCACACTAAACTAGGAATATGGGGAAGCAAATAAAAACTTGAGAGAAAATATTAATCTGAAAAAAGGACAGGTTTGGCTAAGTATTCAACATTAGCAGCTAAACAAAGGTAGTCTCTGTTATCTGGTTCTGGGTGGAACTCAAAATTGCAAGACTTGTAGCAAGTTAGGGCAGTACTTTATCACTGGAAAATATATACCTGTCTTTAAGAAGGGGAAAGGGGGGTAAATCTGAGCCACAAAAACCTTGGTAATCTGATTTCAGTCATTTGACAAGTGTTCGAATAAACTGAAAAAGAAAGTAATTGCACTTGTTGCAAGTAAATGGAGGAAAAGGAGTGTGGGATGGAGAAAGGTGACATGGTTAGCAGAGGGAAGTATTGCACCATGGTGACCCCATATGTCAATGTTCAAGTGGAAAGGAAGTGGCCTGGAGTCCCACAGCCTGCAGTTGCATGAACCCGTGATTATTGCTGAAAAGTCACAGATGTGAGTAGTTTGTGCGTCTGCAGTGACTGGTCTGGCAGCGCTGACTTGCAGTCATTAATGCAAGAGCCTGATGATGCTTCCAGGCACCCCTCCTCTGATGAAACGACTGCAGCAAGGGCATCCCCAGAGGTGGATTACTCATGGACACTCACTTAGAACACGTATACTGTCCCCTGGATTGCGTCTTTTTTTGCCAAGAGACATTACCCATACGTATTGTGCTCCAACCCTGTCCGCTTCCCACTGCTGTAACATCTTGCATCATCCCGGGTCTCTTAGCGAGAGAAGCTCTTCTTGAATACCCAGAGTACCAGAGGAGTTTTAGGGGGAGGGAGGTTTGGCCGTATACTGCTCTTCTCTGTTAAAATAATGGTCAAAAGCTCAAGATTTCTCTTTTGCATGGAGAGTAGATACTTCCTGAAACAAACAGAGGAAGTTACAAGCACCAGTTGTGCAAACCAGCCACCACAGCCTGACGCGGAGGCTGGTTCCAGGGTGGGTTGTGGCCCGTCATTAGTGAATCAGAATGAGGTTCCTTGCTTGCTGGGCCTCACTTCCTGAACATCGGGACATGGTAAAGCAGCCAAGTGAGAGCAAAGGTTTCACTAGACATTGGCAGCTCACAAGCTT
>NW_010417076.1:0-21696 GCF_000710305.1 Buceros rhinoceros silvestris | reverse complement strand
AATCTCTGCAGTCTTTGCCAGGAGGAGTCACTTCTGCAGTAAGTGCCCGTGGCACCTTGAAGCTGTCTTTGATAGTGAAAGTCAGAGGAGTGAGTGAGCACCTGCCTGCGAGTGAGGCCAAGTTCGGTTGTGTGTCCCTTGCAGGGACATGCCTCTGATGACTCACATGTGGCAGTGATGCTGTCTGAAAAGCAGTTGTCTTCTAGCAGATGTTGCGACTCCGGCAGTGGGCACGTAATCCCTTCTCCTTTGCCACAGCATGTGACTGCTGCTTGTGGACATCTCCTGGATGTAGCAGCAGGTGAGGGTTGGTTGTTTTTTTTTTTTTTAACCTTTTGTTTGGGAACTAGGTTTCTGCTTTAAGTCAACAGGTTACTTGTAGTCCTGCTAAAATGTATGTTATGATACCTTCCTGCCTTGATCAGCCTGCGTTACTGCACTAGCGCCAAGGCTGGACTGCTGCCGGAGCCCTCACTGCCTGCTGAGATTTTGTTTAGAGCTTCTCTTCTTCCATTAGTTAATGGTCTTGTCATGCTATGTGTTTGCTAGGGCAGACTGTGAACGTCATCGCTTTGTAGTACACTGCAGATTCCTCAGATTCTGAAATAGCCTTGCCTGTGGGCTGGTTTGCATCCCTGGAAAAATAAAAAAAAAAAAACAAAACTGAGGAGCCACTGTGCTCCTCCTGTTGACTTGAGGCTGTGAATCTGTTCCTGTTGTCCAACCCCAGGTAAAGCTTCATCCACACGCATGTATTTCCAGCTTGTTGGGAACTTGAGCCCAGCACTCGAGTGGTTTCTCTGTGTCTGAGCTACGGAGAGAGAGTGTTACTTTCACTGGCCTTTGGTGACGAATGGAGTGGCTAGTGCCAGTGGCAGTTTCACTTCAGAGGCTGCTTCTGGATTGCAAATATTTTTTTTTCCCTTTTCCTCCCTCCAGGAGCTTGTTGCTTTAAAATATTTTGTATGCGGTTGGTCTTTTCAGTTTTTAGAGAACTGTCAGAAAATCTCTTCATCTGGTTTTGGTGGAGCTGTAAATCTATTGCTAGTTGTCTTAATGTGTTATGAATGCAAAGCTTGCTTACAGGTCTGTGATGCCTGACCCTGTGTTGAGACAGTGCTCTATCCTGTGGGCTTAGAGATATGCCTGGGTAGGCATTGCCTTGTGTCCTCCTGCTCTCCTTGGACTCAGGTAGAAGGGAGCAGAAATGGGCTCCATCATAAACGAAGAGAAGCTTTTGAATTGGGAAGTCATCTTAAAGGTTGTCCCATTACATCACTAATTTGAGTTTTCACCTAAATAGCCATTTATAACTAATCTCTTCAAAGGTATAACATAGGAAGGCATGGCTGGTGAGTAAGGCAGCCAGCGTGCATAAAGGACATGATGAGGTTTGCACTGCGGAAGAGTCGAGAAAGCCTTTTTGGTGGTGATTGTCCTGTGGTCCTAACACACGGTGCAAAAGGCTATTTCCACTCACAGAGCATGGGAGGATTTTAAGAGGAACTGATAGAGAATATCTTGTCACATCATCAGGATGGTTCAGTGCTTCGGCCAAGACAACTGAACTGTTACTAAATGCTGAGGCAGAGCAAATGTTCTGTAATAAAGTGAAAACATGAGGCAGACTCTTCTAGCTCCTACCAAGACTCTGAGAAGATGAGGTGGGAGAGTCTGGGTAAATGTCTGTGGAGAGACATGTCTGTGTGAGAGTCTGTGGAGGATAATTCATATTCCTTTGACAGAGGAGCTGGGAGTTAGTTTGTCTTTCTGGGATGGTTCTTGGGACAAAGTTGACTTTTTTTTAGCCTTTGATCTCTGGCTGTGCAGAAGGCTAGCCCGTACTACCCCCAAGGGGCTGTGCTTCCATGGTCAGGACCTGTTCCCTCAATGCAATGCATTGGTAGGAATGGCCCAAGAGAACCAAGGGAGACTGCATATGAAAAAATAAGTCCTTCTCTGTGACTGCCCTAGGAGATCAGAGCCATTTCCAGAAGACATAGTATGAACACCAGTGCCCTATGAGAGAAGGAGAGCCAGTTTTTTTTCCAGTCATGGTTAGAAGAGAGGCTGGAAATTATATAGGTGTGCTATATGAAGTCCTGTCTCTGCTGACCAGAAGGGAGAGAAGACCTTAGTTCTGAATTGTATTGCTTTTAACAAGCTTTCAGGTAGCACTGTGGTAAGGATCATACAGGAACCTCAGCAAACGACCCCGTTTGCAACATGGGCCTTGGGGGAGACTTCCTGGCTGAATTCCCAAAGGAAGGTTCTTGGTATGGAAAGTGCAGGCTGGAGCATGCCCTTCATACATACCTGCATGCAACGGCATAATAAGATTAGGCAGGTCGCTACATAGCTGAGAGCTGTTCCCACCCAGGCATACTTAGTGTGTCTGTAAATACACTGTCAAGCATCAGCTGGTGACAGGCTGTTCGGATGCCTTCATAGCATTTAATATTATCAGATGGATGCACATTGGACAATAAAACTTGTCCACCTGGATTGGATAGTTATCAGTATCCGCAAGGCAGTAGCCACATTCATCTGATCTTCTGGGGCATATGAACAAAATAAACACTAGCCGTAAATACACTGTTTCCTAGATAAAAAAATTCCAGATATCAAAAGTTTGCAAAGTATCTGTATTTGTAGGACTAATGCCGTGGATTACCCCAATTTTAGACAGTTTCTCCTTAAAATTCAAATAAAAATTCTTGCTGTGCCTGCCTTTCCGGTCATTCCCACACCATGCATGGGTTTTGTTGGGTTTTGTTTTTTTTTTTTTTGTCCCTTCCTTTGCTTGCTATTTTCTAATGTCAATCTTCCTATTAAAAGATGAGAAGCATGTACTTATGCTAGGCTTTGGTAGTCCTTAAAGAACCTTTATTCCACATCCTCCAAGACAGCATTGTCTTCATTTCTGGCTCAGTAATCCAGGCCATGACATGAAAACCGGAACTCCAGTCAGATTTTCATTCACATAATTCTTAAATGAAGACACCCAAGCAAAATTTACTCCTTGAAGAGTCTGAATCATTGCCCTCAGAGGACATCCTTCCTGGGATTGCCTCACCATCCTGCTTTATCCTGAGACAATTTGTTCCTGCTGTCTTCTCATCTCTTCTGATGTCTCCTACCATCCAGCTGACAGTTGGTTTCCTGGATATTTGATCATTTCTTCCTTCTGCCATGATTCAACAAAGTCAAAAAAGATCGATAATTTAAAGAGTTGCCATTTTTCCACATCTCTAGGATGGTATCTGGACAGGATGGATCGATGGGCTAAGGGCAGCTATATGAGGCTCAACAAGGCCGAGTGCCAGCTCCTGCACTTGAGCGACATCAACCCCCTGCAACATTACAGGCCTGGGGAAGAGTGGCTGGAAAGCTGCACAGCGGAAACGGACCTGGGGGTGTTGGTCAACAGCCAGCGGAATATGAGCCAGCAGTGTGCCCAGGTGACCAAGAAGGTCAACAGCACCCTGGCTTGTATTAGCAATAGTGTGACCAGCAGAATGGGAAGTGATTGTCCACCTGTACTTGGCACTGGTGAGGCTGCACCCTAAAAACTGTGTCAGGTTTTGGGCCCCTCACTACAAGGAGGACACAGAGGTGCTGGAGCATGTCCAGAGGACAGTGAAGCTGGTTAAGGGTCTAGAGCAGAAGTCTTATGAGGAGTGGCTGAGGGAACTGGGATTGTTTAGCCTGGAGAAAAGGAGACTCGGAGGAGACCTTTTTGCTCTCTACAACAACCTGAAAGGAGCTTGTAGTGAAGTGGATGCTGGCCTCTTCTCTCAAGGAACAAATGATTGGACAAGAGAAAACGGCCTCAAGTTGTGCCAGAGGAGGTTTAGATTGGACATTAGGAAAAATTGCTTCACTGAAAGAGTTGTAAAGTCCTGGCCCAGGCAAGTGGTGAAGTCCCTATCTCTGGAAGTATTTTAAAGACATATCGATGAGGTGCTTAATGACATGGTTTAGGGGTGGACATGGCAGTGCTGGGCTGACAGTTGGACTTCATGATCTTAAAGGTGTTTTCCAAACCAAATGATTCTATCATTTTGAAAAGCCATTGTCAGCGAGGGCCAACTGAAGAGCTAGCGCAGCTGTCTTGGAAAAGCGTCTGGAGGGTGCTCATGATGCACTCACCATCTTTGACAGGCTCTGGCAATATTCGGACATCAATGTTATGCAAAGTCTGGTAGGTGCATTTCAAGGTCACAGTGCAAGTAAACTCAGGTTATACTCGATAGCTGCACTGTTCAAAGATAGGCTTGGAATATCTGAGGCAATGTAAAGAAATTAATGCCAAATCCCATGCTGATCTTAATGGAATACGCAATTCCATTAACAACAGAGCTAACAAAATTGCCTGATTGCCTGTGGATTTATGTGCTGCTCCCTCATACTTCCCTTTTGCACCACAATACTCACAGATTTCCCTCACCCCATAAATATCCGGTGTGCTCTATCCTCCCTCTTTATCCCTCTCTACTGCCTGGTGGTTGCATGCTGGCCAAGACATGCATGTTCACTGGCCCATACATACACAACTGGACACCTGGCAGACCAAATGAACAGATAAGTGCTGAGCTCACACAGCATCATCTCCACCTGGCCTCACATGCAGACATGTGGATGTCTCTTCCAGCCAGACTTATGTGGTTTTACCACCAGTGCAGCCCATGCCTGCTGAGGATATTGCATTGCCCACGTGTGCAGCAGATGTTCCCGTGCACTGGAGCAGTGCTTTGTGAACCAGGTGCATGGGAAAAGTCAGAGAACATCGTCAACAGTGAAATTGAGACGTCGCCCAGAGAGTATCAGCTATTCATGCAAGTGTTAGTAGAATAAAGATGTTCTGTGTTAACACTTCAGTAAAGAACTACAAGGATCATTCGAAGCCTGCAAAGCCTCCCTTAGTCTAAGAGATTTGAGTTCAATTTATTTAGCTTATGCATGAGATTTTGGGGAGATTTACTTGTAGACTCTCTCTATTTACCCAGAGGGAACATTTTTTTCTCAGAAGACTTTTTAATTTAGTAGGAGGAAGTGTATCTGAAGGTAGGCAAACAACCAAAAAAGGCAGCGCATTTATATCAGTATAATTATTTTTTCTACATCTGCCCTAAAGGCTCAATGAGTTTGCTCTTGAAGTCTTAAAGTCAAGACTGGATATCTTGGTAAAGCTCTGCTCGAGCAGTGTGAGAGTGAAGGACTGGAAGGAGAAGTTTCACATGAAGGGAGCGCTTCTCCCTGCTATGTAGGACCTCCAGGAGGATGTCAGCAGGATCCCTATTGGCCCTTCAAGCATGCTGATAAGAAATGGCAGAATGTGGTGGCTAGATGCTGAAGCCAGATAAAATCAGCCTGGGCAGATGTAATTTCCTAGAAATCTGTGCTTATATTACTCAAATTACATACTTGCAGAGGCGAGGACTGACTGCTGACACCTTTTCCTGAAATAGAGACTTAATCCGGTATCTGGGAAAATTCTGTTACCTGGGGGTACCCGGGACAGGCTGCAGTCTCGTGTTGCCTTATCGCCATCCTGTTCTGTGACGCTGGGAACCCCCATCATCACTCTCCATGACCCATGACTATGAGGAGCAGTAATAGCCTTGACAGCTTTTCGTTAAAGTAAATTACTTGCTTCATCCAGTTGTCTGCAAGGGTCACAGCAAAATTTTCTCTTCCTGAGGCACAATTAGCTAGATCTGTTTCTGTATTCCAAGGGAGACGGCTTTGTGGCGTCTCTGAGATGAGCAGTCTCCAGCACAACAAAATTTTCCAGAAGAGCCCTTTGGAAAGCGTTGCAACACCACTGGATGCTGTGAGTGCACGTTCTGCAGTGTGAAGACTCACAGAGGAGGAGGAAAACACTAATTTGATTTTGTAAATAAAATCACACAGCTTTCCATCAGTGGCTGAAAAGAGACTCTCACAGCTCCAGGAATTTTGTTATCTGCATTTTTTATTTTAAACTGGAAAAAAGAAGTCTGAGTGGTAAATATTTATCCAAGATGTGTGGTTGTTAATACCATCTAGTCTTCAGTCATTTTGAATGGTGTCATGATGACAGATGTTAATTCAGAAAGGAATAGATTGGATGATTTATGCCTGAAACACATGTGTTCCTTGGCGGGCTCCGTGGATTACTTGCATAGTTATTGCTGTCTGGGCAATTTGTAACGTTTTCTCTGCCTCGAAGCACCGAGGGCTCCAAGACAGGGGGTTGACCTATATCTCCAGTTTGCTATAATAAACACTGAGGTAACTAAACTCCCCACGTGCTTTTATCTTCCTTAAATTTATCTCTCCCTCTGTGCTCCAGCTGTGGGTGGTGCTTCTGATTCTTCCCAAGATGAGCGGCAGCTTCTTTCTGCAAGAGAGGAGACTGCTCCTGTGTGTGCAGGGTGTGAATCCCTGACCTCCTTCCCCTCTAGACTCAGCTTCTCTCCTACCTCAGCACTCACAGTTACTGAATGCAAACTCCTGTCCTGACCACAGAACTGAAAATAAACCAAGCCATGTGAAGACAGGAAGCAAGAGAGATTCTAGGAAGACCTCAGGGGTTTTTGTGTAGTGTTTGTATTCTTAGAGTTGCAAATTTATGAGATGTGTCTGAGGGTGTTTCTTCTCTTCCTAGTTAAGACCAGGTTTGTAAAAGCATTAGTATATTATTTCTTTTTTTTAAGCAAAGACATAAAATTGAAAGAAAATGGCCAAGCTGTTGGGTGCACGGGGCTTTTGGTAGGTCTGCCTGAAAGTTTGTTTCTCAGCTGGTGCATGAGTTGTGTTCTGGCTGTGGCCAGTGAAATGAACTTTGCCCACAATGGACCAGTACAGAAAATAGGGAGCCCTGACCCGGGCAATCAGCACTTTGACTGTTTGGAAAACACTGTTAAATTTCTGTTTGGATTATGGTTTATTTAAATTCTCATCTTTTAAGAATATTAATGTATGTTATTTTAGAACTCTTGTTTTGTAAATCACCTATTACTAATGTAAAGTGGGGTAGAAGCTTCCCGGCATCCTCCCACCCTCTTGTTGTTTTGACCTTTCTGCTTTCTCCTCCTAAAGGGTGCTGAATAATTTGTATATATTCTATACGAACATGCAGTGACATACAAATTATTTGGCTTCTTGTTTCAGCAAAGATGCCAAAATAGGAGAAGATGGATTTTCTGTGTACTCTTGCTGTAAAAACAATGTAAAAATTTCCCTGGAGACTGACTTTAAGATAACTTCGGAAAGCAATGAGGGTTTCTAGGCCATAATTCTTCCTGTTGTGATCCTTTAGTTTTTTTTTTTTTGAGGGGGATTGTAATGTGCCAAGAGTTTACTCTAAATATGTGTTGTTTAACGAGTTGTTGTTTATATTCAAACTCACGAACCAGTTCAGCTCCCTAAAAAAGACTTTGCTTATGGGTGTCCTGGGATGCCCTCATGCTTTGTCACCAAAGCCTGAAAAGGCGGCTTTTCAACTTTTTTTTTTTAAGCAGGCATACTGTTATAAGAGGAGCAGGTAGTTGTGCTTACAGTCGGGATCACCTTATGTTTTCTGTTATAAGCTATGGGGAAAATGCTCTATCATTTCATTACACAGTCATCTTTGAACTGATGTTTTCCATGCCACATGTTTGGCACAGCTGGAAAGTTCAGCCAAAATAACTTATGTGTTTCTCATGATGAAGCTACTGAAAATGCATGGTTTTATTACTGTTTAAAAAAATAACAATAAAAAATGTCTCCCACCCTATTTTGCTGAGATTTTCTAATTCTTCAGGGCAGAGGCTGGGAATCAGTGAGGCTGTGTTACCACAGCAGCCTGCTGTGGCTTCTGCTGTTCTGTGAAATCCTATGGCTTGGTCTGACATTCCATGGTGGCTGTTAGACGCTGGGCACCGTCTGTCCTACCAGGGCTCCCCTGCCCTGCCTGCACTGGTCAGGTGCCGTCGCTATACGCTTAGTTGGGATGCAGTGTCTCCAGGGATGTAAGAACCAAATAGGATTTTCTGTTCAATTGCTTCTCCACCAAGAGATGGGATGATAGACAATGGATGTGGGAGCAGGGAATCTCTCCAGGACTCTCAGGAACCCCTTCTCCTACTGCCAGCCACCTGGGCGACATGAAGGAGCCTTAGTCTGCTGTGGTGCATGGCAAGAGCAGGAGTATTGGAGGTTGAAAGATGATGGCTTCTGGGGACAGTGGAGAAGGGAAGGGTTTACAACCAGCAGGGAACTCCTCAAACTCTTGCAGTTTTGTAGGTGTAAGTAGTTCAGGAGCCCTATAAAAGGGTGCATTTTTTGTTCTCTAACGGCTGTTGTAGAATACAATAGCTTACTGGAGCTTGTAGTTGTTTGTAGAGGACTGTGCCCTGGGTTTAATTGCTCCATTTGGTGGAGGTTTTCTTGAGTCGATTTTTTTTTTTTAACATATCAAGTTACCCTTTAAGACTTTTTGAAGAGTTTTATGGTTGTAAAAAACAAGCTGCCGGAATTTAGGAAAAGCAAAGAAATAACAGCATTTTCAATATTAATTCAGTTCTCCTGTGCAGATGTTAACTTTAATTACATAATTACATCCTGACTCTTTCAGAACGCAGCTGTCTATCTAGTGGAGAGAGAAGACTGAGATTTAGACTAATTTCTGTAACGCGAGACATTCAGCCTTGATAGGAGTAGTTGTAGAATGTGTTGTAGATGAGAGAGGAAAAGAGTAGAGGAAGAGTGGCCTCCTGATTACAGACACTGGAGGATTCCTCTTGAGGTGGTGGTTTAGACTTTGACCGCTGTGATGCTGGGCAAGTTAGATCAGAATTTCCCAAACACACTTACATCTTGTGGGGTGGATATGCAGGAAAGCTGGCTGTTCAGCAGCAGCAAAGTCAGAGGAGTTGTGCTGTGAACCTAACGCTCTGAAAATTCAGCTTGAGGTGTCTGAAGTTGAGCATCAGGAGGCAATGGAAACTGTGGGCATTTGGTTGTCTCTTTTCTGCCCTGTAAAATGGTGTAATACACACCAAATATTGCAGAGATGCTCTACATGTGAAAGTACTGTTTGTAAAACACTTAGATATGTGGCAATATAAGAAAAATCTTGTGGGAAAATTAGAAAGTCACTGTTCACAACGGAAATCCTGAGCTGAAGCTCTGAAATTGCAGGGCTGTTGTCCTACTTCAGCACTTACTAACACGTGGATTTGGCCTTTAAGCCATGGTGTTCTTTTAATAGATGTTATGTGAGTATGATATTTCATGAACTATGTCATAAAAATAATAGTGAAATAAAGGGACTGATCCCCTATGGGAATAAAATACCCTGTAAATAATGGTGATATTATAGGGCCTGTCCTTCTTTGGGATTTTTCTGAAACTGTTCTACTTTATGTATTTTTCATTGAAGGATTATTATTGTTCACAGTCAAAAAAAATAACAAAAATATAAATTACCTAAATCCTTTCCATTTACTAAAAACTTCCGTCTTTCCTAAGTTTTTTCAAAACAGGAATATTTCTTCAAATTTTGGCTCGAAATCCAGCTTATATTTTGAACAAAAGAGTCTGTAGTACAGTCCATCCATCACCCTGTTTGTGCATGGTGCAAACACGTCTTCTGACACACCATGTGTGAGCTATCGTTTATACTTTAACTTTTGAAACACAATACTCATCAGAACAATCTTCAGGGTTTTTCTGAAGCTTCTTTGACGTGTTCCAAGGTTTATTTTCTTCACAGGACAATCTCTTTTTCAATGACATTTTGTTATCTTACAACTGTGAACTGTATTTTGCTCTTAGTTATATGGATAAAACCATAGAAATACATTAAGAAAAAGGAATTCCTTTGCATTTACAACATAGCATAAAAATAAATCTGCTCTCCTGACTCTTTAGAGCTGGTCTGGGCCTTGTGCTGTCCTGTGAATCTGAAGATGATGGTGTAGACCAGCAACACAGGAGGCCCATGTCTGTCTGCAGGATAGCTGTAGCCCTGGAAGTTACATAGGTCAAAGCAAGTTTGAAATTCAGCAGGCCTATCTCTATGTGCTTTTCTGCTTATTCGTAACATGTGCTTGCAGGTAAACAGGGCAGAGACTTCCTCCTGACAGCCACGGGAAAGAGCACGTAGTTCTGGTTGAACAAACTGACCTCGTGTGTAATGCCTCAGCGCTAGTCTCATGTCCCAGATGGCTTTTGTCACCATTGAGGTTGCTGCTTTCTCAGCTGGTATCGGTGGACAGGGCAGCTTCCAGTTTCAGGTGTAGCCAGGGTATCGTCTAGTCTGTATGTCTTACCATGAAGTTTAAAATCCACAACCACTACTTGGAATTCAACTTCCTTTCTCTGTGGTTTTCAGCCTGGTTATCAAGCCTAAAGAAACGAGTCTTTAGCCAACGTAGTGAAGTATTACTAGTTCAAATGTACCAATGAAGGAGCGTAGTTAGACTTTTGCTTTAAAAAAAAAAGCTCTAGTTGTACCATGTATTAAGAGGTGCTTTTGTCTCCATCATTCTTTGCTGCTCTTTGCAACTGAAAACACTGGGTAGAAAATGTGTTTGGGTTTCACACTGAGAAATGTTTGTAAAAGCTAAATTTGGGGGGTTTACAGCTTGTCAGGAGTTCTCTTGGTTGCTGTGAGGCTGTCGAGAGATGGGGAATACAGACAAGGGAGTGGTCTGGGAAATTACAACCCTTTGATTTTAGACTTGGTCAGTGGGAGGGTATTTGGAGAGAAGAAACAAAAAGTTATAAAATATTAGAAGCATCATGTTGTTGGATCATCCAAGAGCTACATCTCTTTTGGCAGTGGGATGAAGAGAAGGTGAGGGAAAGGCCTGAGTACCATCTGCAGCGTTCCTGCTTCAGGCAGAGTGACGGTTTTTTAGTGGGGCTGATAAGAGTGGAACAAAACACATTTGCCTCTAGAGCATTTCTAGACTCTAGAAACCGAAGATTGAGACATTTCAGACCAGGTGCTGGCCATCAGAGCCTTGTACAGAGGGTAGTGAGATGTTCTCCATCACTTCGAGAAGGTTGGGTAAATATATTTGAAGCGTGGGCTAGTGGGTCTGGCTGTTGACCGCCAACCCAGACTGCAGGCACTCAGCACCTCTATACTTGTGGCAAAAAATTCCTTGCTGCTTTGATGATCAGTGCAAATGATACGACTTCATTTATATCACCACTCGTAGAAGAGCATTTTCTAGGCCTCTGTGTCTACTTGAGCACTGAGAAATGCAGCATTGGCTGATAAGATGGTTATTTTCTAGCAGAAGCACACCTTTTACGTCTAATCCAGTTATGCCTGAGCAGAAAGCTTTCAAAAGCCTCTGCAAATGGATTGCAGCACTCCTGCTGTACCCTGTGTTTGTGTGACAGTGAGTGCTTGTGGATGACGGGTGTAGAATAAATCACATTCCAGCCTATGTGAGGCCAGAGATTCCAGTGAACTATGAGCTCCCAGGCATGGCGAAGTCTTGTGATTGCTATGTCATCCCCTGGCTTTTTATTTCTCTCATGCTCTTCCTCTGCATTTCTGGTGTTAACAGAGTTTGAAAGAGGTGTAATCTCCGTTTACCACAGGTTGTCTCTCCAGTCTTTTCATCTTTCATGTTGCTTTGCAGCAGAGTGTTGCAAACCTAGACTTCATTCAGTTTTGTGTTGTGCCTAGCTACTTTTGCAACCTCCCCTCCCCATCAGACTTAGACGTCTTCCAAAAAGGATGAATGTTGAGGTTGTTTAGCCTGGAGAAGAGAAGGCTCCAGGGAGATCTTATTGCAGCCTTCCAGTACTGAAAGGGACCCTATAAGAAAGGTGAGGACAGTCTTTGTAAGTAGGGTTTCTTGCAACAGGATAAGAGGTGATGGTTTTAAGCTAAAAGAGAGGAGATTTAGACTTGGAATAAGGAAGACTTTTTTTCTTTACAATGATGGTGATGAAACACTGGAGCAGATTGCCCAGTGAGGTGGTAGAAGCCCCGTCCTTGGAAACATTCCAGGTCAGGTTGGACAGGGCTCTGGCAATCTGATCTAGTTGAAGATGTCCCTGCTCACTGCAGGGAGGTTGGACTAGATGACCTTTAAAGGCTCCTTCCAATCCAAACTATTCTATAATTCTGTGATAGTCTGGAAGGGAAATACTGCATCTTCAGAGCCACCCACCCTCCACTTAAGCACTGCAGGCTTAGTCACTGTAGCAGAGAACAGGGAATGCCCCCAACATCAAACTCCAAGTGTGAGCTTTCAAATCTGGCAGGAAAAGCATGTCTTCGCTCCCAGTGCCTGCTGCTCCTCAGGTGTCTGTCTGTCTCCTCCCAGCCTAAAACGGGACAGAGTTCCCTGAGGGGAAGTTACTGCTTTGGAAGCCTCGCTGAACAGCTGTGTCCAATTAGACTGAACTTCCGCACCAGGCATAGCAACGGCCGAGCATCAGCGGTAGCTCAGAGCCTTGGAAGGGGCTGCGCTCCTGATGCTGACTCCCAAGCGGTTTGTGTCGGGGAGCCACATCCCAGGGCTTGCGGTTGTGGTGATGCTGCATTTTGTAGCTTGCCAGTGACGACTCAGAACAAAACCACAAGGCTTGGGATGTAGCTCAAAACTACAGGGTTTGTAAAGCCAAACCAGAAGGCTGAGAATTTCAGTAATTATAAGCCAGAAAAACAGTTTTTAGTTCTTTAGCCCTATATGGGGCTTTGCCTACTCTGTAGGTGGAAGTATGACAGCTCTCTGGTGAGACTCCACGTTTCTCCCCACAATTGTTTCAGAAACTACAGAGGGAAAACACACTGAAATGAAAGATTATCCCAGGTGTCCCTCAGTAATAACCTCAGGTGAACTGCCCAGAAAAGTTACAGGGAAGAACACAGAGCATTGAGCAGAGCACAGAGGGTTGAGACAGAAGGGAGAAACCAGAGCAGTGTGATAGCTGAGGAGAATGTTTAGGGAAATGGTCTGGATGAATGAGGGAAGAAACATCCACGCAGAAGGGACCAAAGCCGACAGGTTGTATTCCCAGCTTGGGACAGGGTCCACGTTTATTTTGCTGAGAGCAGCCCAGGTATGGTCCCAGTGGCTCACAAAGTGCTGGGAAAAGGGACAACTGTGATAGGAGTAGTTATCTTGTTCTGAACAGCTGAAGCAACAGCAAAGAATAAAAGTCTCAAATGTCTGTAATCTTTTTTTCTTTTTCTTTTCTCTTTAACGTTCTGTGTGTAATGTAAAAGCCATGTAAATAAAACCTACTTAAATCCCAGAACTCATGTAGAATCTCCTATGGACTGCGGGTCCAAACAAAAGGCAGCTTTTGTCCACTTTAAATAGCTTGCAGACCTTTGGTCTGAATTGTTCGCAAAATTTAGGCAATGCTGTATTTAGAGTTGTACTTGAAATCATAATTGAACTTATAAATTTATTTTAGTTTCAAGGACACACACTGTTTTTCCAGGGTGTGCCTGCATAAACACATGATAAGGTGGTTTCACTGAATGAGTAGCTGTTCAAGATTATTTTTTATCGTCTTCATTTTTGTGAGACCTGGAGCGTGCTTAATGCAAGTGGAATCTGTGATTTTTTTTTTTTTTTTTAATTTAATTTTTTTCCCCTCCTTCTCTGGAACTGAAAGGCCCCTGCTTTACACATGCCTTTAGGAAATTCCACAGGTTTAATATTTGTCCAATTTTTAATGAATTTTCACAAGGAGGTAAAATTCAGCTGACATACCAAATCCCTCAAATCCCATGGTCAAACGATGTTGAACTTTATTAACATTTATAAAGTTGATTTTTTTTTTTAAATGAGATCACGCAGAGCATGAAAATGTTGTATTATAAGTGTTAAACTGCTCTGGCACCAGTTGTTCTAATTCAACTAGGACGAAAGAACATGGCTGTTAATTAGGTTTTGGTTTTTTCCCGATTTAGCGTCCTGAGAGCATGTTAACATTGTCGAAATGTGAATTTAGAGCATCCTTGCTCTGGTCAGCAAAGGTGTATTATGTTTGGGCAGCTTTGAGGAGGCGTGTAGGATCAAAACAGGATGGCAATGGCGTTTGCCAATCTTAGACTGTTGGTTTGGGTAACTGTGCGTCCTCATCAAGTTTGCTGTTAATGCCTTCTGCACAGCAAGAACCATCCACCAAAGTTTCAGTCTTCAGGATCTGAAATTCAGCAGCTAAAGATAGCCATGGGATTTTTTATAAGGAAACCTCTGTGAGGTGTTTAGCACCACGTGGTGTGAGAGTTCACAGGAGCCAAGCGCGATCTAAGTAGTGTGTGAAACGCAGCAGGCATCGGCTATGGCAGAATTACCATCGATAATTACAGGGGTACTCACTACTGGGTGGGGGAGGCTCCTCAGGATTTTGCAGGGGATCGTCAGTATTTTCAGTAGTGCCTTGAAAGCAACTGCAAAGTCACTGCTAAGCTGCGAGCAGCCCAAACCTGCTGTAAATAATGACTTCCAAAGCACGTGCTTTTTATGTAGAGTTATGTAATGTCTGCCTCTGGTGCTTGTCATGGACATCACAAGGAAGATGGTTCAATGCTGTGAGGAGGAGGTATTCAATCAGATTACCCAGCCAAATCTGCTGGATAGCAGATTAAAATTCCTGCCATCCTCCCTGTGCCTTGCTCTGAATTTTTAACCCGAACAGAAGTGAAACATTAGAATGTATTTGTTCTGTAAGTCCTGTGAAAATGAAGCCTCCAGTTGTTTCGAGGGCAGTACGTGCTATGCCTGCTAACATCTGGAGCAGCAGCCGCAATGATATCAAGTAACCCAGCAGAGGGGCATGAGCCCCTCTCTAGGCAGGGCTCTCTAGCAGGCAGCTGTATTCAAGGGCAGTGTTCTTCCATGTTTGCAGAGTGAATTAAAAAATAATCCATTGGGTAAACATAAAGGACATACATAGTTGTTTTTTCCCTTGTACTATGAGCATGCATGAGACTTTACAAGACAAGATGGCACCTTTATAAGCTTATGGTCTCTAGAATGTTCTTAAAAGCATTTGCTATCTAAGGGTACATCTCCTTGGAGGCAAGTGGGAGTGATCACAGCATGTGCTAGAATGCTTGAGCCATTAACCAATCGAACTGAAGTGTCAATAAGATTGAAAAGATGGCACCAGGGAGGTGGTTGGTCATGCTGAAACCCAGACCTCTCTGCCTTCCTCACACTTCTCATCTGGACTAGCTCAAGGGCATCTGCACATGAAGCTGTGACCCCTCCAGAATGCAGCCTCCCACTACAGCCTTATACTAGTGCCTTATGGCAAGGACAGCAGGAACTGCTGCCACTAGTGCATTGTAATTCTGTTTTCTGAAGAATAATAGTGATCTCTTATATCTTGTTTATAGTTATGTTTGTTGTTTTATCTTTCCTTTTCTATTTTCCTTTTTGTTACCAGAGTGCCTCTGATGGCTTTTGGAAGTCAGTGGCAACCCGTGTCCCAAGAGAACCTCATGAGATACGAATCCTGAATCCTTACTTCATCCAGGAGGCAGCTTTCAGCTTCATCGGGCTGCCTTTCAACAACGGCCTGATGGGCAGAGGGGTAGGTATACAGCAGAACAAGCAAAAGCAGGGGGAAAGATGAGAGACCAAGCAGCAAAGCTGGCTTACAGTGTTCTTTCTTTTCCTTGGCCTCCACTGTTGGACAATGAAGGGAAGGTGCTGTTATAGTGGCAGTGCTCAGCCTCCTTAAGGTCAAGGCAAGACCCTTTCTTTCTAGTATGAGGCAATGAGGCTGTCAGCACCAGCTGGGTGATTTCCTGTCACCTGCAGACTGCCAGGAGGGCATTTGTCAGTGTGGGTGGCAAGAGCACCTTCCCAAAAGGAAGGAGGAGCCCTGCTCTCTCAGCACGTCTGGAAGTGGCACTGGTCTCCCTAGAAGTCACACTACTGTTTTGCAATTTACTGCCCTCATGGAGACTGCAGCCTAAAATCGCTAATAATGCGCGTCTCATCCTGTATCCCAGGCTTAGGGTAATGGGGTTTTTTATGAGGCCTTTGATAAAAAATTCTGATCTTATAGTGACATGTTTTAGACGTAAAAGCTTACAGAAGAAAGCAATGTAAACCTCACTTTTAGGTCATAGTTTTTAGCAGAATACCTCCGTGGTCATTCTGGTATCTGTCACCCCAGTGCAGCTTGTTGGTGTGGGGTGGGTGGTAGCTTGGCTTTTCTGCATTATCTCATGCTGCAAGATGGTGTGAGAACCTATTTATATTTGCTCTACCTAATATATCAACCATGAGAGAAAGTATTACCACACATGACATTTTGGGGCACAGCTGACAAACCCAGAGAGAAGCACTTCTGCTAGACAAGGTCTGCTTGCTCTGCTCCTGGCATTGCCCCTCCATTGTTACCGGTGCAGATTTGCCCTATTGCTGCATGGATCTGGACTAGACAGAATAGTGCCTCGTTTTCCATGTTCTAGTAAATCATATATATATATAATATATCTTACATAATGAAATCTTCAGAAATTTTAGAGACTATTTTTTATACAGCTCAGAGGGGTGAGTGCCTGGAGGTAAGAAATTCACATCTTAAAATGTGAGGTGCAAGATGTGCAGACAGATTCAGCCACACAGAATGGGGTTTTTGTGAAATGCGCTGCTGCATGTTCATGTACAGAAGCTGTCTTGGGCTTCTGGAACCACTGGATCTTTGCTCTGTGCTCTAAAGGTATCTTATCTCAAATAGTCCTATGAGCTAGGAAGTAACTTCACCTCTCTGCATTCTCTAGAACTTACTGTTAGAAGGATGTTGTCTTGATTTGTCTTCCAAAATATCAGGACTGCTGCCCCAATGAAATTATCATGACTCTTGCCTTTATTTTCTCTAGATTTGTTTTTATTTTTAAACACGTTATTTTAATACATAAGACATTACTTAAGCTGAGAGGAGGAGAAGGAATCCGGAAATGAAAACACTGTGAACTGAAGTTTATGAGGTTTTGATAGGTTGTTTAACACACGTCAGATTGGGAAATGGAGGCATCTTAATTGAAACCTGATGTTTCACTTCATGAAAATCCATCTGAGCATTTAAAAATACTTTATGGAGCTTTAAGGCAAGCAGTCTTTGCCCATGACCCCTGCTAGATTGTGTAAATTGTAGTTCATTCCTTCAGATGGGGCAGCAGGAGCACCACAGGTGCATCTGTGGGGCTGGGACATTGGTATACCCCATGCTGTCTGTACAAGGACACTCTACTATGGTGATTCTGTCAGTGTTTAAAAACAAGGAGACAGTATTTCTAGCCTGTGGGTACAGATTTTACTGTAGACATCAACTACGGGCTGCTGTCATGGAGCTGTTGGGACTTCACGCTTTAGTGAAGGCTGCTGCATCAGTGCAGATGCTTCAACAGAAGCTACTGCTGCCACTGTAAAGAGGGAAGAGTCTGAGTAGGATCCTGGGAATATAAATTTGCCACAGACCTTTTTTTTATTGAGGCTTTAAATGGGAAGCATTGTCTACAGGCAATTAGAGCCTGTAGACCAAGAATCCTAACTCTTAACTAAAGATTTGAGAGACGTCCAGCAAGGTGAGTGAGGCAGCTAGAGCAAGGAGAATCGCTCCACAAGAGACAGCGTGACCCAGCAGCTGTAGAACATAGGGGTTCATGCTTTAGAGATAGGAGACAGCCTGGAAAATTTTACTCAAGAAAGAAGCGTATGAACATGGAAAAGGAAAATGCTGAAGTCTTAAGCAAAAGCATGTGTCCCAGGTTTGCTGGAAGGAACCAGGATGGGGGCAGAGTAGTGCCCCCATGCTGCAGCATGCTGTGGTATGTTGTTCAGGGGGATCAAGGCTGGGGATGCCTTAATAACCAAGGCCAACACAAAATCCTCATAAAGAGCAGTAATATTCCACTCTCCTTTGGTTCTGGTGCCTAAATAAACTTCAGTGCTTCTCTTGCACACCACATATGGTAACAATGTGCTGCCAATTAACTTCATAATTTGTGGGCTTTTTCAGCAAGGTTGAGGAGAGCTAGCAAAACAGTTTGGGGCTGATCTCAAAGTGTTTTTCCTAGGATCCAATAAAGGGTAAATGTAGTAACATCCTCTGCTTTGATAATATAATTTGGGCCAGATGGATCTGAAGGATAGTAGGGCAGCACAACTCAGACGTGCATTTTGGGTGCATTTGTGGCATTAATAGCCAAAAATCTGAGGAAGGAGCAAAACTGGTCACCCACAATGAGTAGTGACTTCTCTCTGAGATGGGTGAAGCTTTTCAGGAGTTTCCTTAGTCTGCTTACTGAAGTCTTAAGAAGACCGAGAGCTGTTGCCTACTACATGTGGACCACTCTTTTCTTGGGATGATAAAAAACATCTTTAGTTTAGGATCCTAGCAATGTCTGGAGAAAAGTTAAATGGTAACACCTGAAGATGGTTTAGCACAAAAGAAACCATCTAGGAAAGATCCTTCTTTGATTAAAGAATCCTCTTAAGGAGTGGGTGCAGGCTTGGCCGTCTCGCTAGACAGAGGTGTATGTATTTGATTGATGGTTAGGTGGAAGTTTTGTGTACACAAGTCTTTTGGGCTTGAAACCATACATCACTGGTATTGCAGCTGCTAATTCAGGCACGCAATAACCTACCTTACACGGCAGCAGCTTACCAGGGGCCAAGTATGAACTTCAGAGTCATTGCCTGTTGCGCATACAGCACGAGGGATGGTTATTGCTGTGTAGTGAATAGTCCCTTGTACTCAGTAGCACTCAGAGCCATTTGAGCAGTGGCTTTGTGACTCCTCTGGGAGCCCTGACCATGGTGTGAGGTGGCCAGGAGAACATTTCAGATGGCACGAATTGTCAGCACTCTGAAGACTCCAGTGCAGTCTGGTGTTTGTTTGTGTCTCTCTCTCTCTGTCTCTGTCTCTCTCTGTCTCTCTCTCCTCATGCACTCAGGGATTAGCCTTTGATGCCAGAGTGTTAGCATGTCCTGCCGTGGAGCTTTTCTTTGCTGCTACGTAGTTTTGTCTGTTGGCAGGCACCCTTTCTGGATGGGTGTGCCATCACTACTGATGCCAGTGGTGACCCTTTGCTCCTTAGGCAGCTTTTCAGCTCCTCTGGCTGGTCATAACAACCCTTTCCGTCATTAGTACTGGCTTGCCCTGGTGCCAGCAAGCTTTGTCTCCTGGTCTGTTCTTGAGGGACTGCCACTGCGTGAAGGCTGTGTCTTGGGATCCATTGGGTCTTTATGGAGCAGAAAGAAGTGGAGAATGGCAGGAGCAGAGCAGTCTGCCACCCTATCCTTCCAGTTGTGTGCTGCTTCTCATTCTTTGTTTTGCACTCTGACAGCATCTTCTAAGGCAGGTAGAGGGACAGGTGACTGTCTACAGCTGTCATCAGTTAAATACAGAGACTCAGTGTCATGGTAAGCTTTGGGTTTGCAAGACATCACATCTGCTTCATGGACTGAGCTGTTCAAACTATTAGCAGTGCAAGAATGATCAGTCCATGACCTGTTGGGGAATGGTTGCTCAGTCAAGCCATCATGGGGTAGCAGGTAAATGCATACCAGCCACTTCTCCATAAATGCCCAACCACGTGCTTCTGCGCATGATAAATCAAAGTAACTGAAGGGAGCTTACTTTCAATGGAAGACTAGGCTATGAACTCCCATTTAGCATTGCGTGAGGCATATATGTGGTTGCCACAGAGCAGCTAGGTTGTAGTGAAGTCATGCCCTTGCTTGTCCTCTGTGAAATCGTTAGGTCCTGAAGAAATACTCCCTGCATTGCACAGGAATCTGCTTGATGGCAAATGGTGAATCAGAGCTTGTGCATCGGTTTAGATGTTGTCAAAGATATTTGATTTGGGCTAAGTCATATGGGAGCTCAGCAGTTAAATGGCAGAACTGGAACCTGCTGGGCAGCTTGTCATGTCTCCAGCAACAGGCCCTTGGCCCTTCCCCTCTGCAGTGTGCAGACCACCAGTTTTGGAAGCTCTCTCCCACTTACAGCAAGGGATAACTAGGGGAGGTGAAGGAAGAGCATCGGAGATGCTCTGCTTTGTCTTTTGAAGCCAAATATTGCAGCTGATTCAGTGCATGGAGGGAGGGAGCCGTGGGGACACCTTACAGGCCTTACCGATCCTGAGCTCCTGTGACTGGGACCACTCTGCAAAATGCCAGGCACTTGTCTGCTCACAATAAGTGCTGTTTATTTGCCTTTCATGCCATATTTCCACACTTGCCCACTAAGGGAAGCAAAATGTAGGTTTGGGGTTGTTCCTCTGCAAACAACAATGATCAAAACGGAAGTACAGTGACCGTCGTGTATAACGTGTGATGACTATCGTGGTTCTGTTTCATATTTCTTTTGTTTTGACTTTATTGCCATTAGGTGATCGAGTCTGTAACTGAAAAAACTGAGGTAGCAATTTCTCAGGTTTTTCCTCATGGAATTAATAGAGTAATCAAAGCAATGTGAATAGCTAGTTGCGTTACTGTTTTTAGGTAATTTATTCTTTAACAACACTTACCACTTTAGTGAAAAAGGTAACAATTGGAATAGTCTGAACAATCCACTATGTCTTACCCTGAGCTAAGCAAAATCCCATAAATAACTGGAATTAATTTAACATGTTAAGAGAGTCAAATATTTCTAAAAACAGATTTACAGCAGTCATTTCCTTCCAGTCCAGCAGGCAGTGACACAGGAATGACCCGGGCATGGAATGAAAAGCAGTGAGAGCTGTTCACATGCACCAAGCCAAGAGCAGTTATGGTCCCCTGGTTCAGTCACCACACAGGATCTCCAGCATAAGCCCATTAAGTCCAAAGGAGGGCTGGTGCTCATTTTTGCTTGCTGTGACTAGAAGTCAGTCTTTAAAGCTTCTTCGGGGGGACCAATGGAAGATGAAACAGCAATGTCTTGAGAGAAAGCCTTTTATCTTTCCCCTTGTAGCAAACAGTGTAGGAAGAGTTAGGAGAACCTGCCCTATATCTGTCTTTACTGCTAAAAGCATTTCTGGTCCCCTGACCTGTTGGTGCAGACTGGCTGTGTTTGCAGTGCAGGGAGCTCGCGGTGATGCCTGATGAAGCACAAGGCCAGAGATCTTTACCTCTCTTGTCTTTATGTTTTTCTCACTCAGGATACACTGTGCATGTGTTCACATCACCCATGGAGGGCATATGCCAGTGGGCCCGTGGAAGGAGCCACACTTTAGATGCACATGCAGCCTTTGCCTAGCACTGCTTCAGTGACGTGTTGCTCACCACTTCTGTGTTTGCTGCTTCTGTTCATCAGATGGCCTTTGGGTGTTGTCTCTGGCTCATCTGTCAGTCTGCTGAGTTCTCAAAAGGGACCAGGCAAAGGGCTGGTACCTGGGGAGCATTATATTGGATAGGAGCATTGCATTTTCCAGATGTTTGGGCTTAGACAACCAGGCCAGGCTTGGAGATGTGGACTGTCAGTGCAGGCTGATCATGTTATCCAGAGAGGTTGCCCTTGCAGTTTTTTACCAGAGCTGGAGAGGAGGTGCTGAACCTGGTACCCATTGTGGGACCCAGCTGGGACAAACAGCTGTGAGACGCAGCCACAGGTACAGAGCTTGCAAGGCCACGTTCAATGCCTTTGATGGGGAACAGGCCGGGGGAAAGGGCTATCTTTGGGGTCTTGCCATTCCCAACTCTCCCCAGCTGGTGGACACCAGTTCAGGTCAAA